>NW_016909733.1:17094-35813 GCF_001483705.2 Eufriesea mexicana
TGTGAATATATTCATACAATGGATATAGCACGATGTGGACGACTATACTCAATACTGCGTTATCAGTTTTGCATATGCGAAGCGATAATGTATATATGGACTTATCATTAGATAACTACTGTGCAGCCTAACTCATCGGCGAATAGATTAATCCGCTGGCCATATTACAGCGTAGATGGCTACACTCAGTACCATGTTGCCATCTATCAATGTCTCCAGCGACAATTTGTCTATCCACTGATAATACTCGAATTGCCTTGGAAGTAAGGCAATCAGCATACGTACTGCATCAATGGATGTGGAACTGCGTTGATTTCTATAATAAGTAAATTGTTGTCAATTGTATGTACCTCTGGCAATAGTTGATGTATCCATTGGTAACTGCTGAATTGCTATGAAATATGAGTGGCCCGACTGTAGATTAAAAGAATTTTTATTGAAATGCCTATAGGCCTATACTCATTACCTTATAGTTAGCCTTCAGTATCCCTTGCAATAACTTATCTATCTATTACTCATTTTGTAATTGCTATAAATATTACATGATGAGTGAATAGGTGTTAACGCAGAGGATGTAGTATTGCGTAGATGTGCATAGGGCTCTGTAGATGGCTATGCAGGTTACTGTATTACTACTGTACTTGTTTCCGCAAAGGTAGTAGCACGCAATACTCTGTTCTCAACTTTGAATATCTGTAGCGACTATTGACGTTGCCATTAATTATACACGAATTGCTAAGAAAGGTATATGGTCAGTGAATATATTGATGCAAACAATACAGTACGGCATAGGTGGCTATACGTAGTACTGTTTTGTAGAATATTACCTCTAATATTATCTCTATAATAATATTATCTCTAACGGCAATTGATCTATACAGTCATTGTTATAAAATGGCTGTAGAATTAAAGTTATCAGTGTGTACATTAATACAATGACTATATCACTGTGCAGATACATATACTCAGTAATGTAGAGTTCACTGCTAATATCTCTAGCGATAATTGACCTACCCTATATTCTATGCATCACTGACATCGAATTTAGGTGACCAGTGTGTACGTTAAACCAAAGGCTACGGTACTTTGTAGATGACCATACCCTGTGCTGTAGTGTCAATGCTAATATCACCAACGACATCTGATCTATCCAATGGTCATTCGAGAACTGATATAGAATTTATGTGATTAGTGAACACATTATTCAAATGGCTATATTTCTCTGCTGAGAGTTGTACTTAGTAGCGTGTTGTCAATTGGCAGTATGTCGAGGGATAATTGATTTGTACATTGATAATTCTAGAAATGCTGTGTACCCTACTCATGACCATTCTAGAATTGTTATGGTAACTAAATGATCAGTGAACAGATTAATGCAATTGCCATGGCACAGTGAAGATGCCTATACTCAGTACCGTATTGTCACTTGATAGTATCCCTTGCGATGTCTGAAAGATCCACTGGTCATTCTGAAAGAGCTGTGGAAGTTATATGACCAGTGGATCATCCATCCAATGGCGCAGGAACGTGTAGATGGCTACACTGAGTAACTTACTTATAATTGTTACCTTCTCTAGCGATGATTAATCTAGCCATTGGTCGTTCCATTATTTATTCTAGAATTCAGATGCTCACTGAATAGGTTACACAAATGGCAATGGTACAGTGTTGGTGGCTACGTTCAGCACCTTATCTTCAATTGCTAATATCTCTGGCGATAATTGATCCATCCTTTGACCACTCTTGGATTTCTATGGTACATAGATGGTCAGTGTGTAGGTTAATGAAATGGGTATACCATCTTCTATATTGACAATTATTGATATCTCTGGCGATAATTGATTTGCACCATCGTCATTCCAAAGTCGTCATATAAATTGGACGTGCAGTAAATAGATTATAACAATTCAAATAGTACCGTGTAGATTGCTATAGCCAGTACTGTATATTCAACTGCTAATGTCTTCTGCCAGGATTGATCAATCCTTTGATTATTCTCGAATTCCTATAGCATCTAATGATCAGTATATATGTTAATCCAGTGGCAATGATGCTATTCTCTCGTATTTAGCATATATGTATACTCTGCTGCGATCTGCTGACTTTGGTGCACACTGTAATTCTCCGCTATGGATAGGTTTGGGAAGGAAGTGTTTATAAGGGGAGGTCAGATTAAGATAAGGCATGAGTCTGCTCTATTCGCTGGGATACGGTGGTCTATGTCGCTTTACTGTGCACTGCCCACTTCTGATCCGCTACGTCTTGAAACGGTATGCTCTACTGCGGTATGGTTAGGATGTCCAACGGTGGATAATGTTAGGGTAGGAATCGGCGCTACGAGCTGACACCAGTGGCACACGGTTCTTTAATACGCCGTGCTATGCTCTGCCGTCCGCGACTGCACTATGCCGTGCTCAACTATAGGTAGGGTAGGATAGGTTATCTCGGCTTTGGAAGCTGTGCTTTTCGCTACTAACCTCTGGTATTTGTTGCATTACTGTGCTTTCCTGCTATCTGCGTCGTTTTCCTACGATCTGCTGATCCCAGCTACAGTTAGGTTAAACAAAGTGGTGTACATGAGGTTAGTGTGTGTCAGGCTTGGATTGGCTAAGATTGGATATGTTTCGACTCTATATTTTTCGCTGCAATTCGATGGACTCTGCGCTTCACTAAGGCCTGCTGCGCTTTCCAACGCCCTGCCCTTCACTGTTTCCGTTAGGATTTATTGCGTCAGGGTAGGATACGTTTGGATACGTTATGTTGGCTTACGCTTGGAACTTGTGCTATTGGCTGCACTTCGGCGGTATACGGGGTTTCATTATTTTCTGGTGCCCCTTGATGCGCTTGATTGCTTTCTGCCGTGCTCTGCTATGGCAGGTATAAGTTAGATTAGGCTTGGTTGTGTTGCGTTGGGCGGCTGTTCTATCCTCTTCTATTCCTTGTTATTCGGCGCATTACTGAACCTTATTGCGCTCCGCTTTGCTTTGACGCGTTTAGTTTTAGTGGGGTTAGGCTAGGCCAGGAACCTGTGTTATTAGCTGATCACTGTTGCATCCAGAGCTTTACTGTTCTCTTTTGAACTCTGCTGAGCCCTGCGTTGACCTTTCTGCGCTTCCCTGCGCATTGATTCCGTGGTGCCTGTATTCGGTGCTCTCGCCTCCAAAACTCTGGTATCGGTGGTATTCGGTCCTATCAGAAGCTATACTGTACCCTGCAGCGCTCTGCTTCATGCGGGAACCGAAGTGCTGTGCTGTCGTAAACGGTGAGGCTCAGAGTTGTGCGGCCATGAGCATTAGTATGATCTGCCGCCGTATACGGTGATATTCGGTGCTACTTATTTCACTGCATTGCTGTGCTATATTCTGCAGCGAGCCGCTGTGGCGGTGGACCACAAAATCTTCATGCATATAAAATCTATGTCCCTATTTCCATCCAGATGTGCCATACACTTCAGATGGTGCTTGTGGACGGTGAAAAGGGTAACATTGAGTAAAAGTTCAACGGCTTATTCCGAAGAACTGCCAAACCCATCACAATTCACATACCCCTCCTTTTCTTGAATATGGATGTGCCTGATAGCGTGTAACTCCAGTTTTTGCCCTGCAAATGTCGTTTTTGGGTAAGCTTCGAGCTTCTGATACGACGCACAGATGGAAATAAAGTATGTAAATCGGAAGGGTAAAATTTTATGTTACAATTGAGCCGGGAATGGATGAAACTTAATCCAAAGTTTCTTCAAACTGTTGATGGCAATTCGTTTAATGCGCAGGTCAAGGAAAATTGCGTTAAAATCATTTCTTCAAACGTAGACAGCGAAACAAGTGTAACTGTATAAAGAAAAGGTTCACATGCAGTTAACAAAAGGAGCACAACACATCAATCCATATACTGCTAACTATTATAATCGTCATTAGCCAAGCATGTAGCCAATGATTATAGTGCCAACTGCGACAATTGATCATGTACGTAGCATTAACCAATTGTAAGATTTCAATCATCTTTGTAACAAAATTAATTAATTAATTGATTAAATTCATCAAAAATTCGGCAGTATATACTTTGCCCGATATAAAAATTGTGCTTGTATTTCTCAAGTGGCACATGGGTAATGCATTTCAAATTTAGTCATGTATCTCATATATTCCAGCGGTTGGCAAACATGACGAGGTTAATATGTTGAATTAGGTAACCACGCTAGTTAACAAAATTTTCTTAATATTATTGCGCAATTCATTCATAACTCGTTCTGAAGGCCAAAGCACAACAGGCCCTCAAACGAATCGCTAACTTCATCCCTCCTTTCAAGCTCAACCCTTCCCACACAACTACTGCTAAAGAAGTGCACTTTTCATCCTTTCAGTCGACTCTGTAGAAATGGAATCCGTACCATTCATACCTAATAATCCAAGTAAATATTGTGGAGAAGAGAGCGAAAGGGCGGAGAGGCAGCGGGCGCACACATCCTCCTTTCATGCGAGCACCTTCCCCTCAGCCTCGTCTTCTGGCCTCCACATTCATGGCCCTATTCCCTTAAACCGCTCGTCGTTCCGTTATGCGTTTTTCATAGCAACTTGATTATACCCCTTTTAACTTCACAATATCCGCAAAACCCTCAAGCCTGCCAACTAAATAGTACTTAATGGGCACGTCTCGAGCTACATTTTCCATCGCAATCATGACGCAGGTACCGAGAAACTAGGACGGATTCGGGGCACTGGAATGCATGTGAAATCTGTGTGGCGGTCGAATTTCGTACTCGTCTTATCGAATGACTTTATTCCGGGCTGCCGTTGTTGAAAATTGGGGAGGAACAAGTCATAACTTGGGACATATGCAATCGCACAGTACGCGACGAAATAACAGCACAGCCTGTAGGCTTCCATGTTCCATATACCAAAATTCGTTGTTCGCATGAGTCACATGCGTTTACGCCTTGTGTATTCAGTCTTTAACACCGCAAACGATAGTGAATTAGCATCTACAATCCTTCCTACATATTCTACCGGCTTATGCGAGCAATCGCGATAATGCAACAATGCATGGCAAATGTGTCAAGGAAAAGACAGAGGAAGGTGGATACGATTTTTAAAAGCCTCTCTTCCAAAATCTTCTACAATTCTATGTGGTGATTCGGAATCCAGGAGCATATAGTTGTAGTCATGTCACGCTTATGAAACAAACAAGTAAGAGTAATTGACCTTTGCTGTTTTTATTCTTATCCCTACATTATATTCTGCAAATGGAAACAATTTCTGCAAAGTTCTTATAAATTGTTTTGTGTAACGCCAACGTTCCCGCTCCAATCATATTTGTCTATAATCAAAAATAATTTCCTTTGCCGTGATATACCGCCCTGAACATATTCGAAAAGCACTGAAAACAATAAAGTGATCAATCACCTTGTCGCATACTGTAGCTATTGCTCTGTCATCTCATGAAGAATTTGTACCTCTTTTGTGTCCAAAATGGAAGCATATGAGTAGATGCTGAGTGAACGTGGCATTGTATCGTAGTTATCATTACTTTCGATCTATATAGGTGTCCCACGTATACTTCCGTCGATTGGTTTGTCTGATAAGAATATTTACATATAGATAAGTGATTGAATTGAGACAAATTTTGCTGTTTATATTCCAGCATAGGTGGTATTTAACTTTACCTCAATTTATATGTACAGAGTGGTCAGAGAGCAGTGGATTTGTTAATTTGAGACATAAATGCTTTCGTGAAATCAAATGGTTTAGTTAATTCCTGGGATTGATATTTCTCAGTATTATTGAATATATAAGTTGACGCAGACGACAGTTTAGATGTTCCTGAAAGTGAAGTGGATTACTTAGATTAGACTTGTATAATATAGTATGTAGACAAGTACGAAATATTGAGGACTATGTAATTCCAATATGTAAAAATGAACGTAAAGTATAGGTTATATATTAAAGGTCGAAGAAAAATGTATTTCCGTCTCTGTTTCGTTCGAACAGAGTTTTGTGGTAATGTCCAAATTAATTCCGAGGTGATAGTTTGGATTTAGCCTAAATCATATACATCGTTATAATGCTACCTACAAATAGTTTTATTGGGTATACCATAGGTATACTTTCCTTGCTTTTTAATTTATTTTCAATAATTCGAGAATATTGCGTTTCGCTTTATTTCAGTCTTCGCTTCAACATTACCGCCCCTTTAACCTCATATCGGAATCGATTGACTTCACATCATAAAGTACAACTATTTATTCACCAAGTAACATTTACGGAGGAACGTTTCTTCCCATATGTAAAGGAATAAAGAATAAAAATGAAAGTCTTTGCTGCAACGAATATCAAAAACAAACAGCCATCTGCGATAGATGATCGCCCACGCTCACGTGTATTCAAATTCAGCGACGAAATCCTTGGAAACGAAGCAAGCTCTAGGACCAGAGCTCCGAGACACGAATTACGCCAGGTAATATAATGGGAAGTAATTCCAGTATCTTGAAACTATCGCAGTGCAGAAATTCGTGCAATGAAATTTTGGCTGCAATATTCGAGGCGGGGTGGACGACGTAAGAATGGTGCACGGTTAATAGGTGCGGAGGATGAAAAGCAAATGCTAATGAGGTACCAACGACAGCCGACACGTGGTATGGGCCCAGTTAGACCAACGATTGCGCTCATTCCTTCCATTCCCCTTTGTACGCATGCGTTTGGGTGACATTTTTCATCTTTCTTCAACACCGTCCATTTTTTTGTTCCACCCTTTCCTTCTCGCCATTTTCCCCTTTGAAACCACAGGCCCATGGCAGGTGCACGTGACGGAGGTTCACCTGACAGGATCACGAGAATCGATGTGCACATGCATTCTCATGAAGGGATCGAATGTTCCTTCCGACTTCGTTTGCAAGGATCTTATAATGCGCAGGCGTTAATTTGAATTTTGTAACGAAGCACGTGTAAGTGCCACTGGTAAATATGAAAATGTGAAAGGTTATTTTTGCCGCCATTCTGAGGAGTCATCTAAGTAGGTATTTTGAGAATATTTTATAGCAATGAAAATTAGATATATTACTGGAATTAGTGTGGTATTAATTGCTTCGATTATATTATGCGTTTTAAGAAAGGAAGCTTGACGGAATTGGTAGAGTAAGTTTAGCGCATACATATGAACGTGAAATTCAGAATGATATCATTGGGACGGGAGGAATGAAAGGAGAAGTGGTGTGAGAATGGCAATATTGACTATTATGTCTCTAAAATACCTTATTGCGCGTCTCCAATGTATTATGAATCAGCGCAGCGTCACGTTTATGAAATTACATTGCGTACAACATTTCTTATGATTTTTGTTATACTGGGTGATTTCTGGATCACTGACCTCCAATGATAATACACTCTAGGAGCTTAGAAATCAAATTTATTTCAAACCATGTGGTTTTAGACGTATTAACTAGCTATGGTTGGTAGTAATTAAGAATGTTATCACTTGCGATTCATATTCTTCATAGCATTAGCCAATGAAGTGGTGCCTTGTTAAGATAACAATGACCATTAGATCCAAGTATAGATAATTATTTTTCGTAGGAAGACGGGAAACAAATTCTATGCTACAAATTGGAGCTCGCTTCAAACGAAAGAAATTAGATGTGCTGAAAATAGAATCTACAGCGGCTCTAATACCGTCATGTATGATTTAACACCCCCTGACAGTATTCCAACAGATTTCGAAATATATGAATATAAAACGTGCGTTAAAAGTTATAGTTCATCCTATTACTAGTGGCATAAAAGCAGAGGGTTAAGATTAGTAATAATTAATTACTCTGCTTGAAAGTGAAATTAAATTGACAATAATATTTGATAAACGAAACTTTGTTAATTCCCGTGAACCAAAATTCACACGAAGCTTAGACAGAAGCAGATTTTCCTACGAGTATACGACAATCGTTAGCATAATCATACCTAATAAGCGCAGCTCACTTTTTCTTCGCATATAGCAATACGATTCCCGAGTATGTGCAGATTGTGTGTGGAACGTTCGAGCGAGTATTCTATTAATTCAATAACGCATTCGATATACATTTCTTGCCAGAATTCGTTTAGAACATGCCATCAAACACGCACATATATACTCAAAGTATCGAATTCAAGGTATCGTAAAATTAACTGCTCCATACGTAACTATTTTCGTAGAAATAGAAGCTTTACAACTTAAAAGGCGCATTAAATAGCGAATTAGATATATTTCTTCCAATGAACGTTACATCAGCATGTATCAACGTTTCTCTAAAGAATTGGAGCATGCTTTGGTACCAAAGGCAACCAAAAATTTCGAATTAGTTGACCACTGTATACGTCAAAACTCTAAACAATTTCCTACAGAAAATTTCCAACAAATACTTCGCGATATTCGGCAAAATTACAAGCAAATATTTATCAAGATTCTCCGCTGATGTCACCAAAGGCCTCGATGAAATCATAGCCTTTCGAAAGGAAATAGGTCCTGCGAGAGTGTCCCCAGTGACTGAGAGTTCTAGCAAATAATCTCTGAGCACGGACTAATTACCATCGTCGATAGTGCACACCGTGGAATCTTCTAGAGGTAGTTGGAACGGGAAGCACGTCGATCGAGCTACCTCTGACACGACCGGCTACTTCAATTCGGCGTGGAATGTAGCACGTGGCAGGAAAGGGGAGAGAGAAGGAGAGGAAGAGGAGCCATCAAGTGATGTCTGCGCGGAAGGTGGGTAAGCTTCATTTATACCGCTGTACCGCTGATTATTATGGCCGAAACCGTGTCCCTCCTAAGAAACAGCACACTCGGTAAGGTGTTGAGCTTCATCCACGTCCCATTCATTCGGTGAACCATTCCGAGCCGGTACGTCGTATGTGCGTGGACACCAGCATCGATAGGGCCGAATTTTCGCTCGATTTGGTATGGCGGAAGTAGTCACCATCTTAAATACACTGGCGGGGATGTCGAGAGAGAGGAAAGGTGAAACCCTAGAAGACATGTTGGAAGATGGAGCGGAGGTCCTTTTGGTGTCAGCGGAATTTAGAGAGAGCCATGGGATCGCGGCACTGATGAAGTTGAGATTTGTATCGAGCTTGACAAGCCATGTGTAGTGGTTAGGAATATATGAGATAGGTATTCCTGTATCATTATAGCAAGGATGTGGTGGACATACTTCAGCCAAATTATATTAGAGTGTATGTTCGATGAAGATGAGGAATGTTAATTCTGTGGTCAAGGATCTTGGTCTCCTCTTGCTTACCTAACGTATTTGCGCCTTTTCCCCATATTCGGTGTAGAGTGCACCTTCAGAACACCTCTGCCTTCTCACACTCACACTGCTGTATTCCAAGTTTTACTTCCCTTGGTTCGTCTACCTTCGAACCTCCAACGAACATTATTTTAAATTTTCAAACAGCTTGTCTGGAAACTGACGAGAATTAGGAGATAGGATACGTGTTACCAAATATCCGAAGGATAATTTCGCTGGGAATAGGAGAATGGCATCTATGAGTATTTTAGATAAATGGAAAGACGACAAGGATATAGAACTTATATGTTTGCTTATGAATACGAAATTGATATGCATTCATCAGCACTCTACGACTTTTTGGCCAAAGAGCGATAAGAGTTCAGAGACTTTCCGTTACATCGCTGAGGATATTTTTCGCAGATCGGGTAAGACATCGTATGGTAATTGATACGTAGAGGTGTTTGATTTCAATACCTTGCACACCGATACATTATTTGGAGTTTGACATATTTGTGAATATCGAGCTTCAAAGTTTTACCAAGTGGCGACTGAAGTGCACCTCTCGAGCGCGTATGGTTAAATCGGTATAATGAAATTAAAGGAGCATACAGAGTTATGATCACGATCGAATAAAAATTGATATAAATGCAGAGATTTGACAATGGTAATATTTATTGGCAACAACAACATTAATATGTGAGAATGACAATAAAGATACGAAATACACCTTTGCTTACTGCCACGCTCGACACAGTGTAGCAATATTACAACCCTGTACGACATCGACCCTTTACTTCACAACCCGATTGATAGACAGCTACCTTCGACTTCAACTGAAGATTAACATGACCATATATTATCATTCTAATGGTCCGGCGCGTTATACACGGATACCCCGTCTGACCTAGGCTTAGTATATTTGACCCTCCTTCTTGTGGTAACCTTCGAAGAGCTATATGTACACGATGGAAAGAATGCGATACTACGTTTATTTTGCAATAAGCAACTGCAAACTGTCGGTAATTGCGTAGACAATGTGTCTAAAGCAAGTCATATTGTCTCATTTGGTAGTTCTATTGTTCTTGCCATTGGTGAACTATTTACGGAGGCTGCAGAGAAATCGAATGAGTGTTTTGACGAAATATTTCAGGTAATTAATTTATAAATATAAATTCCCGGAAATGCATTACTTTATCAGGTTCAGTGAAGCATTACGTAAAGTTTCGTCAGGTGTATTGCGTAATTTGTTTAATAACACGAACTGAATGCAGAGATTTCATTGCCGCGATATATAGTGTTGGACAAGTATTGAGAGTTATGTTTAATTCGGTCTTAGACGATTAATTCGAAAATATGCGTCGGAGGTGTTAAGAGGATCGTTAAAATCCTTTTATAAGTTCACTGTAGGTGCTTCTAATTCGGACAGCTCTACGAAGCCCGTAGTTTCGCCACACGTGTCTGGCAGAAACTAAGATACATTTTGCAAGTTCGCGTAAATGTATGATAAATATTTGTGCCACTGAAAAATCTACGTTAATTCAGCCTCCATAGGTTAGAAGGTGAAAGTACGTGACGATGTTATATATAATGTTTTCTATGATTTGTACAGGATTATTAACAAAGGAATGCTTCAATTGAACTCGGTAAGGGTTAAATCGACTACAAATTTCTAAATCTAGGTGCACAAGATGTAATTCAAATTCATTGGCCGTGGTTCCCAATTTTATTAAAGGATTGATACGCTAACTCCAACCTTTGTAAGAATCAGCAGTTCGTGTGATTATTGTTTTATCTGGCCAACCGCAATTGCCGTAAACTGTGTGAAAGCGTCTCCAAAGGCGCTCTCGTGCATTGCAGCAAGGGAGAGTAATACTAACATTAATTGCAGCCTGACTCGTCCATCTGAGGTAATGGAAATTACGCCATTCCCGCGGAACGTCAAGGATTGTATTACTCACAACTCACGGAGATTAATTGTTATGGAAATATGCTTAATGTAACCTATTTAGCCATTCGTCGCGGAAATGCGGCTTTCATCTCGCTCGTGCCAATACTTTCATTGCTAGAAGTACGGTGCCGCGCATATTAAATGTTCTAAAGGTATAGATGTCATTAGGCTTGTAATTAATGTATGTAGCTGAAAACTCAATACGGCATGTAATCAATCGAGGGCTTGGTTCGAATAATGTATCCAATAATACTAAATTAATAAAGCCAACGTTAATTTAAGACCTTGATGCACTGCTGCATAATAAGTTAAGCAAGTACTATGGACCATGAAAGTTCATTTCATGAAATATAAGCTCCTTTTAAGCTTTTAAGTCGATAAGTATTTTCGTGGTTTAATGGCAATATACGATGAACTGCATATTATAACCGCCCCCGACTCCCAGTTACAGTAATGTCTTTCATTGCTGATTTCCTGTCGATAATAAGATAGGTGTGGAACATACGCCAAATTTAATCTCTTAGCTCACATGTCATTGGAATAGCTTCTGATCTCTTTATATTTTCGAAGCTCAAAGATAGCACTAAAGATTTCCAATAGATAGCATATGTCGTATACTTTGTGCGCAGCATTTAGCTTGGCATCGTTTTGCTGAAGTTGCTCCTAGGAAGGCGAAACCAATTAGCAATACTCACAACGTGGAGGTGGCTATGCATCGAGATACGACATGCGTCCTAGTGGTGATGCCTCTGGCGCTATCAGTTTCAATGACATCTAATCGAACTTCGATAGATGGAAGTTGAAGTGATGCTACTGACGCTTCATTACGCTTCGTGTCTTGAAAAAAGCGTTTCATATTGGTGTACGAAAATTTATACTCCACTGACGTAACGCTAGTATGCTACATGTCAACGCACTCTAATATTCCCAAAATTTGGGTAAAGATATATGAAAAATACGAGCAGAAAAGTGCTATGATACAATCGCGACAGGCCTGAACGAGTTCGCGATTATACAAAAGACTGTGTAAACGACGGCCCATTTGAGCATCACGATCGGACCTAGCCCACATCTGCCGTTGCTGGCCTTGTCATGACTTAGCCTTAAACCAAGGCAGTCCACTAACCAGTGAAACACCCAGGGACCCCATAAGGGTTCAGTAAGGCCTTGCAGCCGGACATGCATTACATGACCTTGCCCCATGTGGCAGAACATAACCATCCCAAGCATTATGACAGTAGGCACTTGCCGGAAAAAATACAGGCCTATACCCAAGCAGCGTACGTCTAGGGCTGCTGGTAACTCACATTGCCTCCGGAAGGAACAGTGACCCGAAGGCTCTCCTGGATTGACATAGGCTCGAATGGGAGTCCGAGACGAGTCGTGACGATTACTTACTGTGCATGGGTTTATCGAGTACATGGAAGTACGTCGCGTAGTCCAGTTGTTAATTAAGGACGGTCGCGATTATCGAAAGAAGAATTATGATCTATATGGTAAACGAGAGGGACAACAGATAAAGTATATGGAATAGATGTATTTGCTCCAAGTTACGTAGCAAACATTTCTACAAATAATGCGCACGTGTGTCATAGCCTAGTAATCTACCTTAAAACAGTTTGTAACGACTTAGATCTGAACGCAAGCATCCCTCGACGTTAAACGGTATCTTCTATCTTGTAACCAGCTGTGACGAAACGCACGCATACCTAGTCGTCCAAGAGAGATTTCAAGATCATATCTCGAGAAACATGAAAGCTGTAAGGAGAATATGATGGATTAAATATAAACCCAAAGTAAAATGTATTAGTTACCCGAAGGGGAATAGAAACCAGACGAATTGAAACCGTAAACCTTAACGAAATGGAAGGAATAATCCATCGATGAGACAGAAACATCCCATCGGTGAAATAAAACCGAATTCAAGATAACAAGACAAAGATGAAGGAATTCGGAAATAGAAGCAGGAGGATTCTGAAATAAAGCATTTACTGTGGGTGATGTACATGTGGAGTGGACAATTGCTATCAACTATTGCGAAGATCTAGACAATGACCTCCATCCATCTCCACCTCACCACCACACGGCCCCAATGCCTCCACCAACCACTCCTCCGGCGACCTCTATGGAATCTTAGATGTTACAGTAGAGAGGTCAAAACGACAAATGAACTCGTGTTCACACCAGCGAATTCAGATAATAAACCTATAAAGAAGATATGTAGATCAGTCCTGGGATGGAACAGATTAGAAGGGGGAACGGTGAGACATATTAAAGACATCTGCGTTATATCTGAATCGAAACCAGGATATAGAAACGAAAAGGACTGTATAAAGGTTTATTTACCAACGCTAGTTTGCACAAATCTGATCCTCAGGAAGGTCGCCTAAGACCCACTTGTGAAGTCCTGGAAGTGCCTGCGCCAGACCACGATGTACCTTGTCCGAGCTCCACCAGGCAAGGACCGGGGACATGGCGCGGTGCCCCTTTTTTATGAGCCCCTGCCAGTTTCCGTAATCGGCCGACGATTTTCGAATTTTGTTGATTTCGATAATAATTACTCTTTCTCTACAAGAGCCAATATTTTCATACCTTCCTTTATTTCTACTGTGAATGTATGATTCTGGTCCGTTGTTATTAACAGTATTAAAAAGATGTTAACAATAAGTTCAGTAATATATGCAAAATTAGAGATACTATTTACGGGCTTTCTGAATTAAGGTATACTCTTGTACACATCGTTATGTTAAGTTAATGGTATCACTTTCTATATGTATCTCCTTCAGTTTGAGCATATATATTTTACTTTCAGTCAAGACTGACCATCATCCTAATATTGCTTTTGGGCGGTTCCTTCTCCATAGGAATATACAGAACTCTCGATTGTGAAGCAAATTCCTGTCATATAACTAAATTTTTATAAAAATCCATGAGTAATCTTGTGAATTATTCTCAGAGAGTTATTTCTACTCTCTGATAGCTATTTATAATTATTCAGTAGCAAAGTCAATTTTAATTACAGTCGTTGATTAACTCGCTGCACCCTCATCTAACTTGTAAGAGAAGGACGAACCTCAAACATTCCTTACCGCTTTTTCTTG
This sequence comes from Eufriesea mexicana, assembly GCF_001483705.2. Taxonomy (NCBI): domain Eukaryota; kingdom Metazoa; phylum Arthropoda; class Insecta; order Hymenoptera; family Apidae; genus Eufriesea; species Eufriesea mexicana. The sequence goes on from NW_016909733.1 coordinate 31,391, forward strand.
TATAAACGCACGTTTTCTAAATCTAAGGGTGCTAGAGCAACTCAGATTGCGCATACGTCTGTGATAAAGTAAACTCTAAAAGAATAACTAAATGGTTATCACAGATATAAGGAGCTAAAGTTTATTGGACAGTGTAACCTAGAGCTATTCCCCTATCAAGTTCATTTAAACGGTGAAAGGAGAAATTTAAAGTTAAATCTTGTAAGGTATTTCCATTCTATTCATTTCTACCATAAATTCTTGTTCTGAGCAATTCGTTATCAACAATAAATTTAATAAATCGTTTACTCCGCAACTGCAAATTTAATTGGATACTTAAAAATTAAGTAGCAAATGCTGTTTTCCTGTTGCTTGCTTATGGTTGTGTTAGTTCAGTACTCTTACCGTCATTTTAATATTTTCATGGCTAGTCTTATTTGGAAGAAATGAAATATTCAAAGACAAGAGCTTTCAGTCCCGTTACCACGTTTAGCTTTTATACACTTAAAATGTATATACAACCATTCAGCATGGTTTCGATTTACTTATCCATTAAGTTCATAATCCATACCCTACCTCATTTGACTAATATCAGTTGTCTTATTTTCAAAGTCAATATGTAATATATTTAAAAATACGTTTCACATACACCTGACCGTAGCCAAAGGAACAACTATCACCTTCCTGTCTCCCTTCAATATTACACAACGAATATTTCCAATTTAACAAAGCATCTCATCGTAGACACCGCCCATACCACCCAACAATCCACCCTCGACGCTTTCCTTTAAAAAGTCTCGTCTCTCCACATTTTCCCAAAAATTTTTCCGAAAAATCTATCATGTATTCCTCTCAGAGATGCCCTTCCAACATACACTGTTATATTCATACTTAGATGTCGCTCCATCGTTCATCCTGTTCTCATTTCGTAATTTATCCTCGTAATTTAACCAGTCTTCCATCTACCTACCCATAGACGTCGAAATAATTCACGAGAGATGCGACCCATCCTCCTTCCACATGCGTAATCGGGTCAGTATGGAGGTACGTACTAGCCGCAACGAGATCAGGAAATGCGAAGGAGAAGCTTAACGTTGGTGCTATAACTTTCGAGTCTGATAAGCCTTATCCTATCTCAGTTAAAACAGAACGACTTCGAACGCAGTTGCTCGTACGCTTTCACGTGATTGTCTGAAACACGCACGCTGGAGTCCTGGCTTTAAATCTGGATTCGTACATGTACGTCGAGCCTCGTACGTCGAACCTGTAACGGACTGTGACAAATCCGATACGTGTCAATTGGGACAAGAAATTCCTGCACTCCTCTGGCGCCGCTATAAAGGGATAAACAATCTGCAGTTCGTAACTTGGTCTTCAACCTTCAGAAGATATAGGAGCAGAGAGCGGCAGTCTGTAATCTCCTTTCCCTCCTCAAACAAAGTTGTCTGCCTCGAATAGCGTTTCACTGTGTTACCAGAATATCACGGTGTACCGTAGTAAAACATTCATGGCGCAAGCTATTCTTAAAATAGGATTCGACTATGGTATTTGTGAAGCAGTTGTCACACTTTTGGAAGGCATGTGAATAAGAAGTAGTAGAATCTACGAAACGCAAATTATTGTAAAGGTTCACGCGAAACTAGGATACGCAGTTACTATGGTATGAAGAGTCATGCGAAGCGAAGTGAAGTGCCTTCGAAAATTAAAAGGTTTATACACGGTAGCATCTAATAAAGCGAACCTTAGAATTCGTTATAGTCTAATTTGAAATGTGCACGTATAATCATTGTAAATAAGCACTATAATATTAATGTAGGTTGCAGAAGCGTTATATCATTATAAAGCATCAAATGCCGGATATACATCGCATCAAGGGTGTGAGCTAATATGGGGGTACAATTAACCTGTCTATTTTACATTTGTTTACATAGATACTATTAGATCCCTCATATATCCGTCACTCTAACAAATTACACCCACATTTTTAGATTGATGTATTTGCTTGCTTTCTACAATTTTCCTATTATATTCCGTTCCTTGCATAATATCTACATAGTATCCACAAATAAAGCTGAAATTATTCTTTACAACTTATTTTCACGAACAATTTCTCAAACCCTTGCACGCAGCTTATACCACTAGATCAACGTCGTTGATCTGCAACTCGTTATTCGTTTCTATCTTTAGTAATCAGTTAATATGAAATCACTATATAAGGCAGCACCTGAAGGAAACTCGCAAACTGGTTTAATTTTCCTTTTCGGAACAATATTCTTGTTTCTAATTTATCTCTCAGTGCAGACATCTGACTGGATTAGCTATAGATAGAGTTGTTAAAAGTGCCTTTTAAGTACAGAGCAAATTGTTATTGCTATTATTGTAACCGACAGTATTCAACTTTGTCTTATTGCCGGTATTCCGAGAAATTCCTTCGCTGTATCTTTCTGAGGCCAACTCTGCGCTCACTCTGTAACGGTCGAAGTATCGTCACAAAATAAATTGGATTTAATCGATTCGCCGACATAATCCACTACGGAGGTCCATGATTCTGTTACAGAAAATGAGATGTAATAAGGCACATCGAGATTTCGGCCTCCTAGCGACATACTGTTCCGAGGAAGCGGTACAAATCTAACTTGTTCACAGTTGAGCGAAGGATGGGAAACGAATATGCATCGAGGTGTGTCAACGAGGCGATATCTAATCGCAGTGGCCGATTCCTCTTGGACAGGAGAAACGAGAATGTGGAATAGAATGTATCATAGAATGTGCTTCTTATCCCTCCTTCCGTTTTCGAATGCCGAAAGTTTAAAGGGTCGTGGGTTGAAAGACCAGCACTTATATGCGCTACGAAATCACGACTGTGCTCCTGTTTTACAGCTATTCGGCAACGAACCGTTGAGTATTAGTGTTTCACATTTAGAAATTGTGTGTCGTACTAATAACTTGATGAATATGGTTGGGACCTATATATCGATGCAACTGTGCCTCGCGTATCTTCATTTCTGTTAGGTACCCTCGGTTATGTGTGCTTGAGGAGTGGATACGAGGAAATAAAGTAAAATTAATATGCAGATAGTTGTGCGAGTTTATGATAAATAACAAGAATAGTTTAGATGTAGGGAGAGTATTTTTTAAATAGTAAATAAAGCAGGAAATCAGGAATTCGTTATTTTAACGGATATGGTAGTACTGGCATTAAGTTTTTCTTTGCATAATATGAATTTAGGATATAAAATTGATTTAAGGATAATACATAAATATATGTTAAGCCTTGTATTGAGGTATAGATGATTTCACTTTTCGATAATTTTTTACTCTAACACTATTTGGTAATGTGAATCATTCCTAAGGACCAACTAGGTTAAAAAATATCAGGCTTTTAAGGACAACCAACATATGCGTGATATTCTTATAGAAATAATTAACGTTACAATTTCAACGTTAATACCCATCTTTTGACTTCTCTGTTCCGTATTTTTAGTACTTTCTGTCAGGTGCATCATGTTAGACTAAACACTTCTTGCGATTCAATAGATACGATGGTATCACGAGAAAGAAAATGTCCAGAAACGTCCCTTCTCCTTCATTTCCTAAATTTGATATATCTTAATGGTTAAAGTAGAATATTCTAATATCTTCCGTAATATAATTAGTATTCTAATATTCTAATACGTAATTTTGGCCTCATGACGTTGGAGGTAACAATTAGAATAAATGAATCTGGAATAAACTTATTGGGCTCAAAGATATAAGATTGTAAATAATGGAATTGCAATCCCAGTGGATTGTATGAAATTTCCTTTAAATTATAATCTTCTCCGCATTTAATACTGCAAAAACACGTATTGAGTACCTAATTTAAATGTACAGGCGCAAAATTGACACGCAATATATAAAATTTTAAATCTGCTTTCCTACGAAGGATGCTTCATAATATTCCACTCCTCTCATTATTTTTAATGAAAATATCATTCCTTTATATATTATATAACAATATATAGTACGAAATGCTTTCATCAGACTTAGAATCTAACTTCTTCAGAGCACTTGATATTTGATAGATATGCAACAGTGGTATTACCACAAGCTTATCCGCAATATGTAGATCACTGATTATTGTAGTTTGTTATAGTCAATTTTCGTTCTTGTGCCCTTCATATATAAATCAGTACATTGGCACATTATGTGCAGTCGATTATTTCTAATTCCTGGAGTTATCGATAAATATTAGTAAAGTTGTGAAGAAGAGACTGCAGTTATACTAATGGCAAAATTAACCTACGTAGATGCTAACAAAAATATTAAATACTATAGGTACCTGAATCTCTGTTCCTCTGGTATTGACTGTAAAGAACGTGATTTTCCAAATGGAATGCGTTTTCATTGAAATAATTAGCAAAGTATTTAATAATAACAGATAATGTTAATGAAATTTCTCTGG
>NW_016909734.1:0-39297 GCF_001483705.2 Eufriesea mexicana
ATAGATACATTTTCACGCAAATACGTTATATATACTAGTAATAGCCTATAATTCAATAATTTTGCCACTTGTATTATAAATTTACGTTGTGGCTAATTTGTTATTAGAAATAAGTGTAATAATTTTTATAGTTTTGCAAATTATAGGTACATTTAATCATTAGTATGATATTGTTCAAGTAATAACCAATGAATTAATTCTTTTCCTGTATTATAAATTTACGCTATAAACAATTTATTATTAATAAGAAATTGGATTATTTATACACTTTTATGAACTATAACTGTATTTGAATGACGTCATTGCCAAGAATTCCGTCCACTTCTCGCAGCTTTAAAAATCATCAAATGTTTAACTGAAACATCGTAAATTTACAAAAGATGGGAAATATCTTAAACTTTGTGCGTAGCTCTTAGCTTGGTATCGTTTCCCAAAAATTGTCCTTTGGGAAACGATATCAATTACCAGGTCTCACCACGTGGAGGTTGACTACGCAACGAGACTCGACATGCGCCCTAATGGCGCATCCTACTGGTGCTATTCGTATAAAAAGTAGCCTAATCTAACTAGGAGCGAATTAAGTTTAACTCTACTGACTCTACTGACACTTTACAAAATATTATGTGTTACAAAAGGGGTTTCGGTTCAGTATACTACAACTCTACTTTCGCAACACTAAAATATTTAAACAGAGATATAACTAGGGAATGAAATATAAAAGACGCGAGATCGAAGATAACACAGTAATTTTGATTACGGTCCCGTGTTTAGGAATGTAAACTCTACGAGAATTCCCCGATAGATTAGAGAAGAAATTAGATTAGAGAAAAAATTAAAATTTGTCGAACTGTATTATCGACGGAGCACGAACGGGAAATGCGAGATCAACGCAGCGTGAAGCACGCGAATGTAAGGAGGGAAGCTCTCGCAAAGAACCGTACGCTTGTTTGAACAGATAAAAGATAAATGATCTCTCTGGGGAGAACCGTTCCTCCCACTAGCTATAACCGCTTCAGAAGGGTTCGTATGGTTGCTGTAGGTCACGCACGTACAGTTTCAAGCAGCGCGAATCGAGGACGCGTTCTATTCCCTCCTATAGTTAACCTTTGCTTGGAACCTTTCCTTCGATTCAAACAGAAACATGATAGAATGCCAAAAAATTAAAAAAAATAACGCGTTTCATAATCGGGAATAAAAATCATAACGAATTAATAAAATATATTAATAATCCAATTATTATCGCGTACTGCTATTTTTCATATCAAGTTAAATCTAATTATTAAATTAAATTATTTAAACCTCATATAACCTTAAATTGACCAATCCGGTTGAAAATAAAAATAATTTATATATTGCAACATTAATTAATAACTAATTTGACCTCACATTTATCACAATAATAATTACCCTCCTCGTTTTCCAAATCGATTAAGCCCCTCTCATTCACGTTAAATATAATTATTAAATTAAATCATTTAAACGTCATATAACCTTAAATTGACCAATCCGATTGAAAATAAAAACAATTTATATATTGCAACATTAATTAATAATTAATTTGACATTACATTTACCATAAATTTATAATAATATTTATAATAATTACCCTGCTCATTTTCAAAATCGATTAACCCCCTCTATTTTGCCCCGTTGAAAAAAGCTATAAATTTATTTTAGATACAAAAAGTTAACCTCCATTCACATAATTCGTCTCCAAAATTAAGAAATATTCAAGAACCCACAAGAAGGCTCAATTTTCTTCGTACGATAATTAATGTCGTCCAATAATTGCGAAGCATTTACGAATTAATCGTGAAGTTTCGTTTCTCGTTTGTCATCGAGTGTCCATTCCTGTCAACTGTTATCCAGAAGTCTCAAGCTCGGCACGGAAACGAAAAATTAACGTGACGGTGAACGAACCCCCTGAAATTTCCCGGGTGATCCACAGACCATAAGTTCCGGTGATCCAGAGCTCTTCAATCGGCGGACAGAGTCGACGATGATCGGCTTTCGTGCAATTGACGACTCGCTGGTCCTCCGGCTCCTTCCACAGTCTCGCGTTCCTGATGCCTAGTTTCCTTGGACGTTACATTGGCCTCTCTTTTCGAACCGAACGACTCATCATGAACCTTTTCGGCTTGGTAAGGACCACCTTGTCACTATCTCTGTCCCCTTTACTCCTTCAAATCCTCAAGTCCTATCCTTTCTAACCTCTATAACCTTGAATCCTGTTTACCGAGAAATCAACGAAAGCTCAGGTTCGTTGATACGACGAGTAATTTCTTCGATGAAACAATTGAAACGATGCAAATGTGTGTTGATCAGAGCGTGTCTTTCGAAGGTTAATAGCATACTAGATTGGAGTCCCATTAAATGGAGGAACAAGCTCGAACAAATTTGGAACTTGTCCTTATCACAGGGAACGCTTATTTTCGATACGATTGGCGAGGATACGATTAAAACTGGTTAGAGCATTGACAAATGGCGTGGACGCAACCGATATTATTAATTCCCGTACGTTTATCTGTCTGCAGTGCTATCCTGGATCGTGATCACGCGGATCGTTATCGCTCATCTGTACACGTTTTCTTACGTAACGAATATTTATCCGATATTAACCTCCAGCCGACCAAACTTGCTGCTACCCTGGTTGATCCTCAGCTTCTTCAAGAATGTCGTCCTGGAAGTAATCGTGATCGCCATTGGTCTCTTGCTTTGGTATGACAAGAGATTCTCGTTGACCATTTTCCTCGAGTTCGTGTCTGTAAAAATTGTCCCACTGAGTAAGTATGAATTTGATTTATTATCAAGAATATTATCCTATTCGAAATAAATAGTGCTCATAAAATGTAAAATATAAAAGAGTGATTTGTAACAATATCCAAATTTCGTAAAATATATTCTAAATTATTTAGTATCTAAAAATTCCTCAAATTCCAGTTCACGAAAAATTATGTCTGATAAATTTTTATGGGAATAATTTTAACGATGGAAATTTATTTATTTAATTTCCTCAAAGTTACAGAAATTTATTTAATTTCCACAAAATAATGAAAATTCCTTTATTTAATTTTCAATTATTTTCATTTTTAATTATTTCATTTTACTGAAATAATGAAAATTCCATAAATTTCCAATTTCCAAGAAATTCGACTAACTAAATTTCGTCTTGCAGTCGCTTTTAGCTACATCTGGTACTCCAACTCCCGCCTGTTCCTGGAACTGCATTACGTGAAGAAAATGCGGAGACTGAGAAGAGGCCTGAGGAACGACTCGAATCTGATCCCTCATCGTCTGTACTCCAAGTACAGGACACGATCGTTTACGACCTTGATATCTTACGAGAGTTACGAAACCTATGACACCAACGACACGATCTCGAGTCTCGACGATAACTTAACGCCAGCCCAGAAGACGATGAAGATCTTCGGACTGACGGAGCAGGACATCGCTGACGCTCGTGCTAGGATCAGAGAAAGAGAGATCCACAGAAGATTGACAGAGGAGGAGGACGAAACGTTCGCGAAGAGTCCTAGAGACTTGTCTCGGTTCTTCATCAACAGCGAATACGACTTAACCGCGATGAGAGACAGAGTTACGCAGGATGAAGCTACGAAAGACGATATTGATATCAAAGACGAAGCTAAAATAATTGAAGATACAAAAGACGAAGATGCGAAGGACAAAATTGCAGAGTCCGAAGATGCGAAGGATAAAGTCACAGAAGTAGAAGACACGAAGGACAAGGACACTGAAGACAAAGTTAGAGATGTTGAAGACAGCAAGCAGAAAGTTAGGAAAATCGAAGACACGAAGGATAAGGACACCAAAGACAAAGTTAGGGATGTTGAAGACACGAAGGATAAGGACACTGAAGACCAAGTTAAAGATATCGAAGACACGAAGAATAAGGACACCAAAGACAAAGTTAGAGATGTCGAAGACACGAAGGATAAGGACACTGAAGACCAAGTTAAAGATATCGAAGATACGAAGGATAAGGACCCCAAAGATAAAGTTAGAGACGTTGAAGGCAGTCATGAGGAAATTACAAGAATCGAAGATACGAGGAAGTTTACGAAGATCGAAGACTTGGAAAACCTAATTACGATGATCGCAATCAGAAAGATCGAAGTCATGATGGATGGACCCGAGGAAGAAGTAAAGGATGAACTTGTAATAATCAAAACTGCGGAAGACGAAGCTACGAACGAAGTCAGCGACGAGAATTCTATTCCAGTAAGCTTCGTATCTTATTTGTTGATTGGTGTTAGTGAAACAGTATCTCTAACACGAATTAGCGAATTATTATTAATGCTGACTATCACTCTACGATCTTGCTAACCTTCGACTGACGTTTAAACGATCTTAGGTCACGATAGTGACGTAATCTATGGGCAACCTCGTGACCCGCCGACTTTCTTGCGGCTTGAATATGATTTATATGACTCTCGGGTAACCTTAATATCGCCTTGACCTTGACATAATCTTCGCAATCCTATTGCCATAATGCCTTCTCGGATACTTTCCATCTACAATACTTCTTAGATATAATATCTTATTTTAGTGCATTATCTTCCAAGATTATAAGCAAACACCATCTTCTCCTCACTCTTCTCATCTCAAATCTTATGAAATAGCAGAATATTAACGCAATATATTATTATATATGTAGGATCAAATTTTGGGTGACTTTGGATTGACTTAAGATAGCATTGTTGGCTTCTTAATAGAATAAAATAAAAATAAAATATAAATAAGAATAAAATAAAATTGCGCGTAGTCACCTTTGTTCTAAGTTCAAACACTCCCGACAATTCTTCAAGGTCTTACTCATTCCAATCTTACATATAATATTTTTTCTCCAAAAATCTCATTTTACCATTTCCAAAACTTCTATCCATGTTTCTTCGTTCCAAAAATTTTCCTCGAGTTCTTACCTACAATGGTTTACTATATTTTACATCCGCCATGTTCTACGTATATCATCTTTCGACTCTCAACAAACTAAGAAACTAAGTTACCACTTTGACTGCCACGTTGGTCATATATGACGAACCACAGTTTCTCCTGTGACGCCACGGTGGTCCTTGGTGACCGGAGCGCTTGAACTAAGTACTTACAATTCTAAAAATTGAATAAAAATTGACAGTTAGTGCATTCCGAATATAACCGCTAATTAGAAGATACTTCGAAATAAAAATTGCTCCACTGAACAATGAAAAATTTTTATTAGAACATCGATCAGAAAAATATTAGAACAAACCTTGCAACTATCTTGCACTGTGTTTCCCGTGGCGTCCTGAGCGAAACTGTGATTTCGACGTGGCAGTCAAAGTGTTGAGAATCTAAATGTTATCTAACTCTGCAGAGTCGTTCATCAGCTTCCTCGATCACGAGCAGCCACGTCGAAGTACTGCAAGACAGTGAAGAAACTTGTGACAAATCGGACACACCGCTGAGCCAATGTTCCTCTACGAAGAAGAGGAAAAGCATGGACTCTTTCGAGACGAAAGACACGAAGCAAATGAAGCTCTGTCCTTCTTACCAGGGGGACGAAGCGGAGCAGTCCGACTCGAAGAGCCAGGACACAGAACACGCGAAAAGCGTCGAGAAAGCTAGCAGTCCTGTAAAGCTGCAAACGCTGATGAACTGTAACTGTATCGTGGATGAAGATTTGTATAGGGAAAACATGGAAGAGTACTGCTTGTCGAATAGAACCGCTATGAAGACCTCGACGCCGAACGAGAGCGTCGAAACTGACAAAATGGAGTACGTGGACAGCGACGTGGAGAGCTCGAGGAACATGTCGTACAAATCCTGCATCGATGTCTCTCATGATACTGAGCTCGTGGTCTGTACCAATCATCCATTGACAGAGAAGTTGCTGCAAAATGATCTGGAAATATTGAAGAATGTCAAGAAGGATGATCAGAGATTGGAGAGCGATTCGACAGCTAGCAAATCAGAGATGAAGGCTTCCACGATGTTGCACAGCGAGTTTGGTGTGCTTCCAGAATCGTCTACGGTACGATCTGTGGTCTCAATCGAGGCTCAGAATCTGGTAGACATAGTGAGAGACCTGGGTAAACCGAATGTGACGAATTTGGGAAATTTAAAGGGTAAGGATGAAGAAAATAGGACGAACCCGAAGCCTGAGAAGAAGGAGATACCGAAGAGTTTGGTTTCGATGTCTGTTATTCATAGTGGTATGTTTATACTATTATATTACACAGTAGGACTTGGATTATTCGAACCAATTACACAACTGTTCGAATATTTTTCTATTGATTAAATAACATTATTTTTATACAAAGAATGATCGTATCTGTATTGAAATATTCTACGAAAAATGAATATGAAATATTTATATTCTTCTAACGATTGAATGATGCTATTTTCATACAAAGAATGATCGTATTTGTATTGAAATATATGCTACGAAATATGAATATTGAATAAGATTATCAACTTTCCCCTGAAATTAAATCATTTTCCTCAGTTCAGCCTAGGTTCGCATAATCGAGGTTCCATTGAATCATCGTATCGTTTATTCACAGTTGTTCATAGTTATATATAATTATCGATGCCGGAATACGTTCAGGAATTTCGATTCTGTATTGAAATATTCTACGAATTACGAATATTGAATAAAATTATCAACTTTCCCCAGAAATTAAATCATATTCTTCAATCCAGTCTAGGTTCGCATAATCGAGGTTCCACTGAATCATCGTATCGTTTATTCACAATTGTCCATCATAGTTATCTATAACTATCTATAATTATCTTTTAAACGTAACAGCAGGAAGTTTTTGAATTTATATATCTCGTGCTATAAATTAGTAGCATGTTCCTCTTCTTTTCGAATTTTTCAAATTTTTATTAAATAATTCCGTGTGAGTACTAAACAAATACGTTTTCAGAAATTCAGAGAAGCAAGATAGATTGTCCCAAGCAGGATACGAAGAAAGACGTATCAAAGGTAAACATCCAAAGGCTCTTCCAGGACTCGATGAAGGTGTTCGATGGTTGCTATGAAAAGGACTTCGCGACCAATATGGAAGTGCAGTGTCTGCTTCAGCAGATGGAGAAGAAAGAGTGGAGTATATTCCCCGGCCAGCATGACCAGGAAATGCTGATACCTTCGACTTTATCGAAGCAGAGCGATCGAGGCAACAAGTCATCAGCGATGCAAGACGAGACCATAACTTCTCATCTGAATACTGATCTCAAGGAGATAACGAGGTACGCGATAATTTAGATACCCTGATCTTTGGATAACGAATATTCATTTCAGCCTTCTCTAACCAAGTTTCTCGTTCTCATCTCACCTCCAGATACCAAATCCCATTGTGCATCAGCTCGAAGATCAGCTACGAACACCTCATGTCCCAAATGGTGCAAGTGAACGAGAAATCCCTTGTGAACGTGTCTGGTGCACCAGTCGAGGTTCATAAACTCGTTCAATCCAGCTCGACGAAGAGCGTTTACGTGCAGACCGACGATAATCACTACCTTCAGCACCTAGGAAGCTCCAGCACGAGTCTGGCAGAGTCAAGGAAACGCAGGAAGACATTCTTGAAGCACAAACGATTGAAGGAACAATCGAGAAGCGTCTCTCCGATCTCCACTCATTACGATCGTAAAACCGAACCACGAGGGTCGATAAGGAAGGACTATGGCAAGTTTCCAGCACGCCAGAAACCGAGTAGACCTAACGACAACCAGCAGAAACAGGTTAACCCAGCTAAATCGCAATCGGACAAGAACATCTGCGAATGCAAGGTGTCGCAAACCGAGAGCAAACAGACACTTGCTACGGACTCGAAACCCGACAGGAAGTACGACAACAGGAAGAACCAGGTGAAGAACAACGCAGAAACCTTCGGAACGATCCCTTTGTCGCAGGTAGTTCGTCCATCGATGTTCGATTCGGTGACCCATCGCAAGAAGCCTCCAGTGTACCCCAAGAAGCCCAAGAACGAGGTCCTGGCGCAGTCCAGCGCCCCTAGCGGCAACCCTAGAAAGTGCTCGACGTTGAAGAAGTATCTGGAAACGTCAAAGAAACAGATAGACAAACAGTCGTCGAATAATTCGAAGAAATACAGGTGGAAGAACAGGTTGAAGTCTCTGGAGGAACAGGAGGCTCGAGAAATGAGGGCTCTGAAAGCTTACAACGAGATCACACTGTTGAAAGACAAACAGGAGCTTGAAACCAAGAGGAAACTGCGGTTAGAGGGGAATGTGACGGATGTAGGTCCAGAGACCTCTAAACCTCGACCTTCCTCTAAGAAGAATAACCTTGAACGCGTGAAGAGGAACGTACCTCGAAATGTGGAACTGATATACGATGACTACCTGGGCAAGGAGAACCTGTATGTGGATGTAACCACGGAAACGACTGCTCCTTACAGAGACAGCAAGAAAACTGAGACCTTCAGCGTTGGACGAGCGTCGTTCAACGAAAAGTATCCTTGTCCCAAGTTGTCTAAGGTGAACAAAGTCGCTGACAAGCTGCTGGATAACTTCGACAGGCTGCATGGCGAGTACGCGAGGCAGGATGCGAGGAAGACTAGGCAGACTGTGGAAGCTGACACCAGAAAGCTATACACGAAATACAGCAGACCTAAGAAATTGGTCGAGGACGAGAACGTTTCGATAGGTTCTATGAAGAAGTTAGAGGGTACCCAGACAGGCCGCGAGTTGGAAAGAACACCTGCTAAGGAAGATATCAGGAATCCGAAGCTTTCCGAGGAGTCTTCTGATAAGGGTGAATCAACGTCGTCTGATGACCTTCGCGTCGTGGAGACTATGCTTAACGATAATTACGAGGAGTCTTCGACTTCTGTGGACGTCGTACACTTTGCGGCGCAGGCTGATCAGTCGCTGATGATTAAGTCCACTATACTTCAAGACATGGCTTCGTCCTGCTCCTTCGCTACTGCTGATCAAGAGAATGAGAATGAGCTCTCTATGCAAGGTAAAAACTGTTCCAATATTTTATTTCGTTTCGTTAATCTAGTGTTCTTAGATCAAGGAACGTGGAATAAGATTGACTACGAGTCGATGTACAATGAAGTTATGTATATTTACTAAGTTGGGTATATAAGACAGGTCGTTGATTCTAGGAATAATCATCCTTCGATATTCAACAACACGCAACCCTAATTAACCCTTATTAGTCGTAAGTCACTGCTTACGTGACAACAGTACTTTGTCGCTGTAGTTGTACGTCACGTGCGAAGTGACAAACGGAAATTTTTCGCTTATTTATCGAAATCAGCTACAACCTAGTGAGAATCACGTATAAAAAGCTAGCATCTGATAAGGGTTAATATTAAACAATTCTCGAGTTACCGTAAATTCCTCTGCTTCTTCCTCAGATGACCTAAGCGTAACAAGGAACAAAGTCCAAATAACGCTCGAAATCGAGGAGTGCAAAGGAAAATTCCAAATAACCCTGGAAGCTAAAGACCACGAAATTGAATTGGAGCCTCAAATGGACACGAAAGACAGTGAAGAAATCGAAAGTGAGATCAAAATAGTACCAAATATTGAAGAGTACCATAGACAAGACCAAGCAATACCAGAAATTGAAGAGTACCAGGAACAGTCTCTAATAATAACAGAGATCGAAGACTCCGAAGACCAAACTGAAGTATCAAAAATCGAAGAACTTGGAAAACCAACCCAAGAAATATCAGAAATCGAAGACCTTGAAAAACGAGTCCAAGAGGCGCCAAAAGTTGAAGACCAAACAAATCTAACCCAAGAAACGCCAAAATTCGAAGACCACCAGGAGCCAGCCCAGGAATCGCGAGAAGCTGAAAGCGATAGAAGAGAAGAAAGTGAAAAATCCGAAGATTCGAACGACATTTCATCGCTGTCTTTTGTAGAGTCCATAGACTATGAAAATCAAGTGCCAAGCGGAGCAGAAATAGCAGGAGCTAGGAGACACAACATCGAAGTGGTGCCAAGCGAATTTGACAGAAGCCCGAGAGTGCTGACCAGAAATCTATCAAGTCTGACGAGGGACTTCGACACAAGCTACTCGAACAACGGCATCAACCTAAACGTGATGAGCGACATCGTGGGCCAGGGCACCATCACAGCGATCCACAACGCGTTCTTCAGTCAATCCTCTGACACCACTTTCAACCTGACCGGCGAGATCCTGACACTGAACGACTCCTTGAACAACAGACATAACGAGACCCCAGTCGACGAGTTCATCTTCCACCCTGACAGGATATCCACGGGTCTCTCGACGCAGGACCTGCCTCCTCAGCCACACGAGGAAGACACAGAGCTGTCGTTCATCTCGGCAATCATTCGACAGTTTCATAATTTGCAAGAAGATCACGGAGAAGGGCTCTTCAGTCGGTTTATCACTTCTGCCGAGCAGGAAGGTCTGTCTATCAGCTTCGAGACGATAGATCTGGCAGACATCGCCGACAATGTCGACATCGCACAGATGATCGTCAATGAACTTGGACTCAACAACCCGAGAATCCTGAATCTCCGTGGATTCAACTTGGGGAACATCCTTGGGATACCCGAGTTTCTTCGTGACCCCCTGAACGACGACGAGGAAGAAACAGTGGAAACTGACGAGGAAGACGAAGAAGAAACAGCAAGAGTTGACGAAGAAGATAAAGAAGAAGAGGATGAAGAAGAAAACAGGCTGTCGATAGAGGAAGCCAAGGTGTTACGGTTCATTAAAGAGGACATTTTTACGAATATCAAGTTCCCCATCGTGATTAATTGGACTAATTTAATAACTAATGCTTCGACTACTTCGGACGAGTATCAGGTGAACGTAGAAGAGATAGACCTGGAAGACTCGAACGTGGAAGAGGTGAACGTGGTACTTCGTCGAGCAGAACCCAGCAAGACAAACTTGTTTTCGTTAATGGACGACAAGAATGAAGAAGAGAACGAGTTAGACGAGACGATGGTGGAAGAAGAAGACGAAGAAATGATGAGAACCGAAAGGCTGAAGCACTTGCGAAGAATTCAGGAAGCAGTGTTCGCAACGGGTCTGTCTTCGAGGCAGGTGTTGAGCGTGAGCGACTACGAAGTTAACGAAGGTATCCTGAAGCAAGAAAGAATGGCCACTTGCTCCAACGACTCGTCTTCGAACGGCAATGTCTTCGCGAATCTCTGGGGCAACATTAAGAGGTACATGCTGGTACACTCGAGGCCTATCGGGCTTTCCAGAAGTGCTTCACCTGACGAACGTTTGAAAAAAATTTACGAGACGTTAGATGAGACTGATGAAGAGATCGAGATCGACGTGGTAGGAAGTACGAACAGCGAGGGGAGGGAGAGGAACGATGCTGAAGAGATGATCGAAAAAATCATCATGATGGAAGATGCGGAGAATGTAGACAGGGAGCAAGAAGAATATGAAGGTTTGGATGAGAGCGAGAAGATGAGAAGAAATATTCGTACGACCATATTCGAGAAAGAAGAAAACGAAAAGACAACGATGGCGGAAGAAATGTTGGAAGAAATGCTGGACTACGAAGAGGAGAATGGCGAAGAAATAAACCAGGTCGAGAAAGACGAAGTACCTGGTCTCGAAGAGAAAGAAGAAACCGTGCCTTCGAGAGAAGAGATGTCCTTCTACACGCTGTTCACATTCTGGCTGCTCGTTTTCTTCTTCTACGTCCGATATTTTTCTAGGAAGGTCGTTTCGTTCAAGCAGAGCTCCACATCCACGACGACCTTGAGACCCTTCGAAATTCACACAGTGCCAATATCGACCTCCACGTTCGGGGAAAACGCAACACTGTTACAGGAGATCAAAGAAGAACAGGAAAAAGCCGAAGAAAAGAGCGAAGAAGACGAAGTAGACGAAGAAGAAATAACCCCGAGAAAATTCGATATTCGCGACCTGTCCATCACCGAATTGCAAGACCGACAAGAAATTCGTTCCGAAAGTTTCGTGATAAATTCCATCTCGTCGTTGGAATTCTTTCTTTCGTCTGATACCCTGCAAGATAATGACAATGACAAATTGAGTGCCACTGTGAGTAAAATTGACGCGAGGAAATTGCTGGTCACGTGTGAGGAAGAATTTAAGTCGCATTTAGAGGAAGAAGAACTGAATACCTTGCGATTCGTCGATGACTCGAGTTCATCGAGATCGATGCTGAACGGCGAGAAAGGATTGCCTATCGATGCACAGGATGAAACTTCTCGTTTCAGCGAGAAGATGGAAACGAACGAAGAAGAAAAGCGAAATGAGGAGGAACCACGAGAGTGTAGCGAGAGAGCATCGAAATTATCTTCTTCGAGAATTAACGACGAAGAGAAATTAGAAGGAGAGACGTGTGGGAGTGAGCAAACGAGTAGTCTAGGAGGAATGACAATCTCGAAGCAGAATATGGAGGAGACTAGAGCGTCTTTGGAAGAGGGAGAGCCTTTCCTGAGTTTGGAAACTCGTATGCAAATGGCGGATAGTTTCGATTCCACGTATAACGATTATTCCGAAGGATCGGAGAACTACTTTTCAGTGATGGATTTGAACGAGTCCTCGATGGAAGAATTTGCGAATATATCGAATGTATCGAATGTATCGAATGTATCGAATGTATCGAACGAGTCGGGTATATCGAATGGGTCGAACGGTTCGATCGAATCAGAGACACGCGAAGAAAACTCCTAATTAACCGATAGACTGATTTTAGTCTGATAAATAATCCGAGAAGATTATTCTTTTTCCTTTTTTTTCTTTTGGAGGAGGAGGAGAGACCATTTTTATTTTGCATTTTGTATGAGACAACTGTTAAAATATACAATACTTTCTCGTTCGGGTTCAATATCAACGTTCGATATCAGGTCGATACCGTTGAAAGATGCGACCTTTTCTTATGGCACGGTTCAAACATGTCCGACTTTGTGCAAAATATTATTCGTTTATCACTCGAAAGAATGGAAAGCGTGAATTTTATTTATTTCGTTCCTTGCATTACTACTGATTAGCTTATATTTACATTTTATCAGTGACTCAGTGTTTTCGAATAGCAAATATTTCGTAACACGTTCAATTTTCTTGCCGATACATTTATTCCTAACGAAGGACGTATTTTAAAGAATTTTTTGGTTTTCTTTTCGTTCCTTTATCGGAATCAGATTCTGTCTACTTAATTTGGGCAGCCTTTCCGAACGAGGTTCATTCGATTCGACCGACCTTTTATCCCGCTGTCTTATTGTATCGCTCAACGAGCTTAATACATTTAATTAAATACAGTTCCTGTTTGCCCTCGACATTCTTTCAACGACCATTTAATCGTTAGACTAAGTGTCACCGATTGTTTACGTTACCTATAATTTTATATTCAAATTCTCAAAGTTTTGTCCAATATTTCGAATCTCCGGACGTTCGAATTGCTGAGTTGACAAATTCTCAGGAATTCGAGTCTTTTCAGTTCTAAATTCCCAAACTGTCGAATTTTTAAAACTTTGAGTATTCGAACTTTCGAATTTTTAAAACTTTGAATAATCGAACTTTCGAATTTTTAAAACTTTGAATACTCAAACTTTCGAATTTTTTAAAACTTAGAATACTCCAACTTTCGAATTTTTAAAGCTTTGAATAATTGAACTTTCAACTTTTTGAAACTTTGAATACTCGAACTTTCGAATTTTTAAAACATTGAATACTCGACCTTTCGAATTTTTAAAGCTTTGAATACTCGAACTTTCGAATTTTTAAAACTTTGAATACTCGAACTTTCGAATTGTCAAATGTTCAAATATCCGGCTATACGAAATTCGAATTCCTTCTTCGATACATTCTTTCTCTCCTTTTTCGTCTCTGCTCTCCACCCACAGACCCTGGTACACCCACAGCCGACCACCCTCATCGTGAACGTCTCCCACCCCGGTGTCCGCTCACTCGTCAAAACATTCCGTGGTCACAAGTTCGCGACACTTGGTCCGTTGCGTTATAACTCGTTCGTCATTTCCACCGAAAGAAAAACCCAGCGTGACGGCGATCGGTTGGCAAACGACACGGCGCGGAGCAAAGAGGAGAGGAGCCGATCGCCACGTTGGTGCTGTGTTGGTTAGCCACCGGTGTAGGTGTACGCGTCGTAGGTGTACAGCTTCGCGGTCTGCCGCGGCGGCGTACTGTTCTTGGCACAGTTTCTGACCATCTCCTATTGCGAGCGGACCGCGCTGGACCTAAGCGTAATTTCGTTGCGCCTCGCGGCACCGAACTTTCTTTCTCTTTCGCCCCATTGTACCTCTCTTCCGGCCATCCCTTCTGCTTCCGCGCGCCTCACCCCCTCCAGAGGACACCGATCTTCGAAAAGTGAGTAAATCGATCGAAGGTCTCCTTCTCGGTGACCAAGTGAAATAATCGATTATAACTCGCATGGTAAATAACATTGTGAACGCCGAGGGTAAACGATAAGGGATGATGGTGGAGAAGTGATGGTGGAAAATTTGGATTTATCGGTGAACGACGGCTAGACTCGGGGAAGATAACGAAAGTGATAGTAAGAAATGTAAAAGTTTGTCAAGTGTCGTAGGTTTGGTAGATTTTCGTAGCTTTTAATCGCAATTCGTTCGATAAGTGAGAAGCTGGGAGATGTGTAACAGTATGAAGGGAACGATGACAGTGACGAGGGAAGAAAGTAGGAAGTTAAAGATTAGACACTCGCGAAAAGTGAGGGATTACGCTTGGTCTGCTTTTAGCGAGTCTAATAACCTCGAGAAATAATTAAAAGCACTTGATCGCTGATGCCATGTAACATTTTTAACGTAACTCGATCCTGGATGCGTTCGGTTTAATAAAATCGCTATACTGATCGCCGATCGAGAAAGGTTAACTCGAAAAATAAAGTAGATTCGACGTAACCATGTTACGACGTATAAAAGTATGTACAATTATTAAAACAGCCTGCTTGTAAAATTGGATAACCTAATAACGCGCTCTATAATCACTATAAAATTGCGTTTTTAAATTAAATTAAAATTAAAATTAAAACTAAAATTGCGAAAAATGATTTTCGTTGGATTATCCAAATTCGACTAAAAATCCGATTGAAGAATATACTTCTCGAATGTACGTCGCTAAAACTATCCATTACCGTGGTAATTGACGATAATCGCGGGGAATTGTATAATCGGCGAGCCAACGATTTCTTCAATTTGCTCCTGTAATGAAAGTGCATAGTAACGCGGGCGAGCGAGCGAGACAAAAATTGCTACGGCACTGTTTATCGTGGACCACGCACGACGTGTAAATAATGTTCAAAATTCCTCGCCACTTCTCAAGAAACGCGCCGAGATAACGAGCCTCTGCGTTACACGTGAACGTTGACACGATTCGTTCGAAAATTTTTCCATTTTCAAATCTTGCGAATTATTTTCCGTCTCTCGAATACGTCTCTGCATTTCGTTTATATTCCCCTCCTCAGCTTGACGTTTTACGTCAAAGAGGAAATTAATATATCTGCTCGAATTACGTTTCAAACTTATTTCCATTGTCAGCAAGCAAACGCAAATTCTAGAGAACAAAACGAACCGCTTGCAAAAGGCAGTAACGCTCGGATTACTGAAATCGAGACGGGCTCCCTGGATGCAGGAGCCGTCCAGTTCAAACGCATCTTCGTTCCCGACGTTTTCAAGGAACGAATGTTTTTACCGACGATTTACCGTAGTGCCGTGCGAGTTTCTTCGCGTTATCACTGGGCGGACAGACGTAGCCTGTACCATTTATCTGCAGCGAAGTCTCGTCGAGATTTCTGGCTAAAATTTTTGCTCATTATCGACGGATGAGCCCGGTTATCTTAGAAAGAGTTGCAAAAGCTACGTGAACTTTGATAGCTCGAATAATCAAAATAATGCAGATATCTCGTGATTACTGTCGATATGTACATATTTTACATTTCTCCAAAATATTTTATTTTCACTTTCATATGTCACAAATCACTTGCACTTCTTTTCCCTTTTCTGTTTTCTATTGTCCTCGCTTGATTCGTTTCTTTCCGATTCACTTGTACAGATTAAATTTCTTAATTAACTACTATCTTTATGACATCGAACTACATACGTGAATCGATAACCCTATCAAGGACTAAGAATGTAATGAACATTCTCCATCAAGTTAACCTCGCCAACTTCGTTACTCTCCCAACCCCCATCTCTATTTCCATTTTCGTACTAACTTCGATTCTCATGAATGACCAACGAAAGAGAAAGCAGGCTTAGAAAAAGAGGAAAGAAGATCGTGAGTCAAACTCGCAGAGATAAACAAAGTGGAGAGACACGGTGGAAAAATAGAAGCACGCGATCGAGACGAATGAAATGTGCAGCGATTCGCAAATGGACCACGAAAAATCGTAGGCAAGAAACAGAAGGATGTTCACAGCGGCAAGCGAAAAGTAAAAGGAGGCCAGACTCGCATTCACGACTGTGAACCATGAAAATACGCGTGTACCAAGTGCGCAGCAAAACTGCTGTTAACATGCGTCACTAACGTAACGTGGGTCACGTGGATCTTCATTGATTCCATTTAAAAATGCTGGCGTAGAGAAAAGGCTCATAAATTTTTATTATTCGTGGAAAAAATTTCATGAAAATCTTAATGTTTACAAATGTAATTTAATAGCACGTGAGAATTCTATTCTTTCCCTTGTGCTCGAAAAAAATTAGAACGCAGCACCGTCCATGAAACGTGATAGTTTTTCCTGTTTCCTTGGTAAACACGGAAACCGATTACGAAAGAGGTGACACGCGACGTGATATCGGTATTCCATGACCGACACTGCACCTGACTTGGAGGCCGCGGCGGATACTGCACAAATAAAGACCCTCGATAAAGATCTGAATCGGAAATTCTGATGACGATTTTCAAACGCGAATCACCACGGTCGTCTTCGTCGCGTGACGTACCGACACGTATGCTTTGAACGCGTGCGTAAACTTCTTACCAGTCTACTTCTTTTCATAGTAATAGTCGAGTTATATTTTCTTTCCTCTGACAATTATGTTGATCCTTACCTCAATTATGGATCATTGATCCAATCATCGAAACTATTTTGTTTTGTTTGATACGAAGTATATAGATGAGAGTAATATTCTAATACGATCTTTTGTAGCGACACCGATTTAGGGTGCGAGAATTGGTACGAGTGAAGGGACGCTAATTTCCGACAATCAATAATTGATACTTATACAAATTAGATGGCGTTCTACATATTGCAATTACTGTTTTAACATACGTAGATTCCACTGACTCTTCCAAATCTTTGTTATTTTATTTCAGGGTCTATTCGTTCTGTCACGAGAAGAATTTGAAATGCAAAGAAATCGTAAATAAAAGGCTCACGTGATATTGATTCCCCACTATCTGTTTCACGGAAGGGACAGCGCCCTGATCGAAGAAAAGGAAGCTCTGCTAAGTAACTGGTCCGCCCTTTCCTCGCTTTCGATTAATGCCTGTATCTGGGTCAAGAATAATTGACCAGACACCACATAAACATGCGTATCAAGTGGTTTTCTATTTTTTTTTTAGGTCGATTACCGAGCGTAGGCCGCCTAAATTTAACACGAATTCCACTCGTGCCCTCACCACAATTTGTCTCGTATTCGTTCAACGTGATTAACTTCGCGTGTTTTTTTCAAATTTTCGCGCCTCTTTTTCTTTACACAATCACTTTTCTTTTTGTCACTGCGATGATTTTTAAACATCAAATTTCAGATCTCTTGTCCTTTTCCTCTATTAAACCATCAATGCTTATAATTCTTTCCGTAATTCATATCCAAGTTGACGTAAAACTACCCCTAACCTAAGATTCGTCGATTAAACAAAGGAACTTCTAAATGAAAGTTCTTTCTTAATTAAATTTCAAACATACCAAACTACTGTGCTACATACCCTAAATCGTACTTGAAAGGAAACATTATAAACCGCCTCCGTAACCACGAGCAAACGCCTTCTCGTGGAAAACAACCTCTCGAGGCCGAGCGTGATCTCTCACTCGATGACGCAACGCAGTTTTTGCAAGGAATACGGCATACAGACCGACAAAGTGACTTCGTACTGCATCAGAATACGCGATTTAATCTTCCGTGATCGTTCTCTCTTGCATTTCGTCCGTTAAGTGAACCTAACCTAACCGACGGAACGTAATCGACAGTAATGCACGCGTCGAGACACTGGCAATTAGATCATAAATATTAACAAACGATTTTTCCAGGATCTTGTCTTTGACACCGAACGATCGGCTCGTCTAATGTGACCTTATTTTGTGTGTCATCGCTGCTTATAGACTGCACATTACGTGTAATAGTTGCGTGCAAATGTTATCATACCACTGATGAATGCTCGCAGCGCTGTTTGTTCTAGTCATTTCTTTTTTTACTTCTTTACGATTTTAATGATAGAACGAGAAATGGTGAGGAGGATTATTTTCACGAGAGAGAATTACAAAGCAAATTAGTTGAGTAAAATTCAAGTTTCGTTGAATTGTTAATAATAACTTAATGTCACGATGTCGCGAACAATTGAATGCAAATAAAATTATTCAAAAATCGCATGAAGATTGTAGTCGGCATAACGATTGAACGTACAAAGTATTATACAAAATTTAGTTTCCTTCTTTTTTTTAATAATTGCATCGCAAGTGCAATTCTTATAAATGGAAAATTTTATACATATCGATATGACATAAAATAAAACGTTTAAATAGCTAAGGATCAATGAAATCCAACAAATTCCTTTCTCTTCTTAGAAACAATTTAGCCATCTATCCTTTTACTCACAAAACTCATTCTATCGAATCATCCCCATAATCAAGCTCGACCTCGAGCGAACTCACGATTGACCGCGAGTAAATGCGCGTTTTTCTCTTCCATTGTCCGTAAGACGCGTCCTAAAGAACATCAACGGAAGAATCGATCGCGTACCAGATGGTTGGGTCGTGTCCCGTGTCATTTAATGGTCGAATAAATCACGGATTCGTGCGTTCTGAGGTGAGGCAGAAGTGGAGCGAGCAAAGAACCGAGCAGTGGCCAATGTCAACTGACTGGTTCTTCATAGACGACGCGTTTCCTTTTTACACGAGGTGAACCAGAGAAATCGCGGGAACAAGAGATCGAGATGCATTTCCTTATGGGGCCTGCCAGGTCTTGGCGATGCCTTGTGATCGCCATGACCGTCACGGTCGCCTGTATCGACCGATCTCACGGCAATCTCCTTTTCCCGCCACCGAATCCTCTGCCTTTTCCTGCTGCTGACTAACTACTTTTGCTACTCCTTTAAACGATACCGAGCTTCATTCGTTTATCACGATCAGGTTACCTTTCCCGTTACCGACGTTTCTTCTTTAGAAGGGACACAAACGAAGCTGATGAAACGTAAAAAGTCAGAGCTCAGTGGTGTTGGTAATTTGTTTAATTAGGGTTGCTTCGTTGAGACGGAGGTTCGTACGGTCTGACGACCGGATACGACAGCCTGGAGGAATAACAAACGCGAAAAGAAAGGTCAGCAACGGGTAGACCGAAGAAGCGCAGAGGCAAACAGGCGAAAATAGACCCTAGCCACCTATGCCAATGACCCATATTCCCTCTATTCTCGGCGTGCCGCGAATTAAACTTCGTCGTTGTAATGCCACATGCTCGAGATCGCGACCATCGCCGTTGGCCCTCTTGATGTCTTTCCATTTCCGCTTCATTCTAATCCCCTGGAGATTCACTTACTCACCAAACGCTTCCCAATTTAGAAAATCCAACGTCGAGCCTTTACGATTCAACGTACGCTTCGCGCGACGACGTTTACGCAGTCTGTTTTCGCATTTTGGTAAAATCGTCGTGTCTTCGATGACGCAACGAGCTATCCAGCGTTCTCGTTTGCATGGGAACAACATTTAGAAATTTCTGCGTCGCGCTTGGCCTGAAATAAAAATGAGTAAGTTGAGGTATAGCGTGGTGTCGCCAGCTGCAACGTAAGAACGCGAATCTTAATACGCCACGTGTACTTGCGAATATTATGGTTCATGTTAACAAATTCGTGGAATTGTTAACAAAATCGTGACATTAAGGAAAGCAACTTGAATGCTGAACTTGGATAGTTGCGTCATAATCCTTTAGTATTGCCTGGTGACTCAATGGTGCGTGAATCATGGTGGTTAATCGGGGAAAACTTCAAGTTTTCCATCATTCCCAGTTTAAATTTATAACTTTTCCTCTATCTTAGGATCTGTGAAGAAATTTTCTCTAAACCGGTTTGGTTCTGAACAATGTTTGAAGGTTGTAAGTGAAATATTATGAAGCATCAGTGAAGGAAGAGAAATGCTGATACGACAGGAACGAAGAATCAACTGTCGATCAGCTATAAAAATACGCGAGCATCACGTAGATTCTAATTCTACCCGTGATCTAAATTCTATCAGAGTACCTGCATGACATTTGCAGAGAAAGACAGATCGACAGAATAATTAAGAACATCTGTCCCTTCACTTTGCGACCACAATATAAATTATTGTCTTCTTTTTCAGAATGCAGCTCACATCGTGTTGCAGATGTTTCTCGCTGAAAGCGGGGACGCTATTCACTGGAATATTAGGCATAGTAAGTACAACATAAAGCTTTGTCATTTAAATTAATCGAAGCCCTTTCTGTAATGTGTTCCTTTCGTCGTTGATTAGATTTTATCGGTCATCTCGTTGATCATGATCTTCACTTTGAATGTCGAATGGAAGACTATACTGATCGACGTAGTGGACCAGAACATCGTCAGGATCATTTTCGCGATAAACTTGTGCATGACGATCCTGATCTCGACGCTGCTCATAATAGGGGCCCTGAAGGTAAAATTATTTCTCGATTAATTTTATTAGTCTTACTGTATGAATTAAAGGAATGAGAATTAATTGATTTCTTATTATAGAAAAATACGTTTATGATGTTACCATGGGTGGTTCTGGGCTTAATTCTAGCGATTGGTCTATTGGTAAGCGTGATCTACACATCCATCATGTTCTTCGTGAATAGCGAGACAATAAATGGAATTCTGTGGCTCGTCATTGGCCTTGTAGCCGTTGGTGAGTAGTGTCGTTTTATGTTCTTTTATTTTTATTTTTATATCTTTTATATACCTTATGTTTTATATCTCCTAATCTTAATTTCCATGGTAACCTTCTCTTTATTCTTATATACTTCTTTGAATTTCCTTTTACTTCTGTAAAAATATAAAAAATGGTTAAAAGAATTATCATTTAAATGAGAAAAAAGTATTCCTTCGCGTTAATAATCTTTTAGCGTTCTCCGAAGGAACGTCATGACTATGTTTATGTTTGAGTTAGTAATTTATTTCAAATTCATATTAATGCTTAATGTTTTTTCAGTGATCTACACGTACTTGTGGCTGGTAGTGTACAATTACTTCCAACAGCTGAGGTACGATAAAATGAACAGCAGAATTGGCCCATACGGAAGACCGTATAATTATCGACGGCCTTGAAATAAATCGGTGATTTCATGAAGAAAAACACTCACATGAGGTTTCTCCTTCGCGAAAAGATTGGACTGTTTTTTATTTTAATCGATAAGTCAGCGTTATTGGCATGGAAGAACAGTCTAATTACCTCAGGAGGAGTTACTTAAAAGTTCAATTAGGGTATTCGCACCAAAGCACAAGGCATTGCCTTTCGAAGATAGAGGATTTATCGTGTTTATAAAGCAAGACTAATTGTCAAAGAGTAGATTAGAATATATTTATGGCACCAAGATGCTCCCTCGAATGATAATCGATATCTTCTTCTATAACTATATTCAACTTATTTTTAACATTCTCCTTTGCGTAAGAAATAAATACGAAACTTTTCTAGATAGATCACTGTATTTATATAAACTACACTTCATTTAAATTGTCTACCTCTTTTTTACTTTTTTTAAATAAAAACTGAGTCGTTAAAAAAATAAAAATTGTACTTATGAAATAGTTCATAATTCCCTTTGATAAAATAAAATCACTCGCACTGAAAATTTAAGACTTTTAGTACATCTCACGCATCATGAAAGAAGGAACGAATTCATATTCAAAAGATACGCACCCCTTTTTCATTCTATACACGAATTTCCACCTAACGTATTAATAGTAAGATACACCTCGACGACTAGCATAGCCCACAAAGATATATAGTAAAGAAACGAAGAACGACCATCGTTCGAGGGTGCAAGAAGAATTATGAAACGCGCTTCGTTTCAAGCGGGATCGCGAGGGAGGAACGCATTTTTTACTGGGAAACAGACATTGCCAGTTCGCCAGCGCGATATCAAAAAGGCGAGGCTGATCCCAGGCAGGACGCAAATAGATTCCATTTTCAAGGATAACGAAAATGTTAAGCGTATGCAAAAATATACGCGTTGCCACAGCGCGAGAACCAGTCACTCCTACGCAAGGTTAACGACTGACTTTATTTATTTTCCTGACCCCACTTTTACTCTCTTCTACTCGTCTTTCTACCCGTGTAAAGATCTACCATTTGTAACTATTGTTACCGACTATGAGAAATAAATTATTCTTTGTTTGTAGTTCCCTCTTCATTTATCCTTCTTCACCCTCTTCGTTATAAGTTCTTCTTAGAATGAGATTCTTCTGTAGATTATATTTTTATATTTACGTATACATTACGAATATTTATATATGCGATTATTCGATAGATAGATTCAGCATTTACCAGTTCTCTAGATGTTTGCGGATAAATAAAGAAAACGAGGCAGCGGCAAGACCAGTAGTGTGGCTGTCGCAACCAAAATCCGTCTGCAACGAGGCTCTTCGTGACACGCGTGTTTCGTTTCTGGGAGATAAACTTCTGCAGACAGTAACATTGAATATTATATAAATTATTCATCAGTTCTGTGAGTATAGATAAAAGATAGAATTTTATTACGAGAAGCATAGCGATCGGTTTTCTTATTCGCGATACGTACCCGAAGGAACTGAAACAGCCGCTAGGGTGGGACCAACCCAGTATTAATCGTGCATAGTGCTCATCTGTGAACTCCAGGAAACCTTCCATACCGCACAGAAGAACTTTTCAAATGAAAAGGAACATATATTTAACAAAGTGAAAAGTAGGAATTTAAAAAATTCAAAAAATTTTGTTTACCTTGTTCCATCATTAAATCCCGCGTTTGATATGGAAATCCAGCTACCTCGATATCGATCAAATCTTGTAAAATCGCGGAGCAATAAGAGAGTATTAATTCAGAAGATGGAACACCTTGGTCGCAGTTCAACTAAAAAAGAATGAATTTCGGTTAAACAAATGGATATATAAAGAAATAGTCTGAAAAAAAAATAACAGGAATACTGACCACTTTAGCAATTTGAACGATCAATAATCGATGAGTAAGAGGATACCCTCTAGTGGGTCCTCGAGTCGCCAATATCTCGGCACATAAATCAGGAAATCTGTGATTCGAATTCAATTTATTCCGAACGATTTCACCGAGACATCGATCACTTTCTTCCTCCTTGGGCGCTCCTTGCATTACCAAGTCTCGTATATCTTGATAAGATAATTCAAGATTGACCCACCCCCTCTCTAGGGCACCACGCCGCCATGATATTGCTTTCATCCATAAAGCAGGATAATTTATCGTTTCGTGCACTGCAATGGAATGGACTTCACTTTGGTATTTAAAAATAAAACTTTTTAATACGATGTATATCTCTTTTAAATTAATTTCCTTACGTAATTGGACATTTTCATTTTTTGAATTAATCTTCTCCAATAGGAATTGTCTTGTCGAATCACAAAGTTTCAAAATTCTTATTAATCCATTTCGTTGTTCATTATTAAACCATTGAATATTTTTACCAACGAAAATAGCAGCCACGTTAGCTATTTTTGAGATAATAACACAGTTATGTTTTGCTTAACACGTAATGATAAGAATACTCGTTAAAATTTTAAATATAGAACATTATTACTTTACCTTCGATGATTGTTAGAGATAACGTAACATCAGCATTCATTTGACGAGGTCTTTGGTGAATGTATTCGATCACTTTAGACAGCGCAAGTAATGTGTCTTCTATAATAAATACAACTTTAACCTCGAAGTCTAAAACTGCATAAAATTTGAAGTAGTCTATGCTACCAAATAAAATTTAACAAGAAATTCACAGAGAAAGTTCTTCATCGATTACCTTAATTATTACGAAAAATAATAAAATAATTTACTGGCAAAATTGAACAAAAATCACAAAGGATTCGAAAATCTCTATCGATCTCACCAAAATCCTTAGAGACAAAGTTGCCATAGTTCCATGGCGGGAAACTGCAGACAAGCAATACTACACAAACAGTAGTGACACCTCCAAGGATTTCCATGTAGCTTGTTCGCAATGCTAAAGGAGCTGAATCTCGGCTTCCCGCGACTTTATAGCAACAGCCCCACTGTTATACCCCATATATCTACGCGATTTTAACGAATTTAAAATCGAACCAGTTCCTCTTTGTCACGTACACCGGAAATGCGACCACTTTTCTTCATAAGGATCGACGTGTCGAATCCTAGAGGGTACACTTGTAAATGAAAACGGTTTCGAAAACCACTCGTGGGTGTTTGATTAACATTCGATAGAACGAGAGAAAGTAAACGAAACGAATGGTCAATGATCGATCTTGATTAACGTGAGACTGTGGTGAAGAAGATTTCTGTTTTATTGACAGACACATTTGCAGT
The DNA here is from genome assembly GCF_001483705.2 of Eufriesea mexicana. Lineage (NCBI taxonomy): Eukaryota > Metazoa > Arthropoda > Insecta > Hymenoptera > Apidae > Eufriesea > Eufriesea mexicana. The sequence goes on from NW_016909734.1 coordinate 24,721, forward strand.
ATAAAGTGAATTTCTTAGATAATTCTTAGGAAACAGTTTTAGATTGAGCTTGAAAATAATTTATGTAAAAAATTAGAAACAGTCAGGATGAAAAAGATCCATGTAATCGCCGGAAACACAACCAATTACTTCGTGACCTAATCTCAGGCACTTTCCTGTTTTCTTCCTGGTCTATAAATACAATAATGATATACTTTTATTATTTTATTGTTTAAAAAAATATTAGAACAAGTAACAATAAACTTACAACTTGATACTCTATTTGACAAATCCTATTATCAATATTATCAGAATTATCCTCCATTAATTCAATCTAAATTCCAATAGAAACAGAGACATATAATAAGAAATTGATAATGCAAATCTTTATTTAAGTCGAATAAATTAATATATCTTTTACCAGATTGGGATATCTATGAGTCATGATTATGGGAGTTTGGACACCATTCATTGATTCTGGTGATTCTACCGTCCTCGATACAGTCTTCATTGCAAGAGCCGAAATCATAATTAAAACGACGAAATAAATGAATTTCGGCATCCTTTGCAAAAAATAATTATTTTACATAACTATACTCGATATGACGATTAGTAGAATAAACAAAAAATATTAAATGATGACATCAGGTATAGAAAAGCAGACGACTTACATGCAAAAAAATTTATTCGTAAACTCTCCTTTGAACGAGAAGAAACATAAAGGAGAAACGTAACACTGTCGCTATCCTAGCTACAGGCATCTTTTATATTCCTCCAGAAGCCAACCAATTTCTTTTCGATTACAAAAAGGTTTCGTCCCGTTACGAAAATTGTCCTTCTTTTTATACCATACAAATTACGACATACTAGTATTTTTTATATGTTGAATAAATAGAGATAAAATTTAGAAAAAAAATAAAAGTTTGTAATTAAAAATAGAAAAACTTTAACATTTCAACTGTTAAATTCAAATTTGATATTTATACTTCAAAATTTGAAAGGCAGAATTTAAAATTCAAATTTAAATTTCAAAATTTAAAATTTGAAATTCAAAAATTCAAAATTTGAAATTAAAAAATTACAATTTGAAATTTAAATTCAGATAAACATATTACTGTTTTATCTGTTATTCCCTTATATACAGCACAAACAAAATTTATGTATCTCAATAGTAACTCTTCAACAAAAAAGTAAGAAAATAATTTATAAAAATAATTGTATATTTGTTTAATAATATTGAATACAACTGCTTACATTCAATAACCGGTTGATAATTGTGGTAAATTTTTATCAATTGTTTATAATGTGAATTGCAGCTTTAATAAAAATTTTAACACTTAACACTTAAGGTATTGAACTGCTTAGTTGTTGCAATAGAGAAATATTGCCATAAATTGTTCTCAGTATTATTTAATCATGTAACATTTATTTCATATTTAACATAGATAATAAATTATTTCTGGAAAATGTCAATTAACATAAGGTATATAATAATACTAATTTATAGAAAATAAGAAACTATGTAAAATAAGCAATATATTTAATACAAAACAATTTTCTTTTTAATGGATTTCTGTTATTATTTTATTTCTCACATTTCATTGTTTCTTATTTATTAGTCTTTTAAATGTTAATATGATTTACAACTAATTTATGCATTTCAGATCATACATCTGAATTACATCACAAAAATATATAAAAATAAATCTGGATATGTGTAAAGAAAGATTATATATATTGAGGAAATTAAAATCATGTCAGTATACCACCAGTCTTTCATAATCACTTAAACTTCTTACATAAATTACTAATGTATTTTCAATTACATCTTACAATGTCTCAATAGCAAGAATATACATATATTCATATGATTTATATGAATATTTTTACTAAGTGTGTGATGAAAGTACAATAAGTGTACTATACTATTTTGTCACATATATACCTTCTTCATATTTCAATAAAACATATTTAAATGTTAGTGTCACAAAAATTAATATGAAATTGAAAGTTATATACTTCAATGGAATACAGATATAAAATAATTATATCCAAAACATATCATAAAAAACAAGTATGTAATAAAAATTATTATATAATATAGAAACTACATTTACTACAATTAATATGGTTGTAATTATGAATTTAAGTACATGACTTATAGTTTAATGAATCATTATATAAGACTTTTATACTATCCCCTTTATAATGTGATATATAAATAATAGAAAATATTAAATAATATTCATTAATCTTTTTAGTTTACACAATTCCAACACAATATCAGTCTACAACAATTAAAAATTACAACTGAACTGAATAAAAATATTGACAATGTCCTTTTATCCTTGAAATTCTTACCATAAATGCAGTAAAAAATAGCTTATTTGCATTGCTATGACGATTTAAAACGTTTCTCAGTGACATAATCTAAATGTAATGTAGAAGTAATTTAAATCCTGAATCATGAACGATTACGTTGATCAATATTAACATTAAATTCATTTTCAACTTGGAGTCTCAATCCTAAAGCAGAAATCAGAATGAGCACCAAAATTGGTATACGATAACGAGACTGCCAACTAAGTTTGATCATAAATATCAAGCCACGGTGAAATATACCACCGTTGCCTAAGAAGGCTTCAGATGCTGTTGTTTTCATAATTATAGTAGTCATACAAAAATCGATTATGATTTTTATAACTGATATTCCTCTTCAGTGAATTAATTTGAAATGAAGATAAAAATTACAATAATCTCAAGTCAGTATTTCCATACTCCAATGTAACCTGTGTAAAATACAAATAATTACATATAGATAGTTTTCATGAAAATTACTTTTGAAAACATTACCTGTTACTGAACAAGTTAACCTTCACAACAAAATAACTATTTACGTTACACATTCGTAACTAAACAATAGCAATTAAAAGCAAACGATATACATCATTCTGTTTCCAGTAGATTTTTCGAGAAATGACGTTTCGTAGAGGTTAAAACTCAAAATACACTAACTTTCGACGATCAACACTTTTATGCTGTTCATTGGTTATTGAAATTGTTGATACTTATCAGTCTGACTTGTCTACTTTCTTTCAAAGACAAAATAATGCACTTGTAACAATTTCTATTCAAATGTAAATTTGACAGATTTGTTGCACGAAACTGACTCACGATATCGATACATAATCGATAATTCAATATGACTTCTCAAACCTAAAAATTTTTAAATGCAAGGCGAGAAATTGATTTAATATTTTCTGCATAAACAGTTAATATGGTCTTCCATATTCTATAAGTAATAGCAAGAAAGAATTGATAGATATATATCTTCTAAGACTTTATTCGAATTATATGTAAGAAATCTTTGATAATGATCGTGATATAAGAAATTAAAGTAACTATTACTTAAATAATGATAATATCAAAATAATTGATTCTTACAAATTCAATTTTTAAACTGATAATTAATAACACGATAAAACTTGAAACAAATTTGAATAAGCGCCGAAAGTTTACTCTGCCCTCTGTAGTGCTAATATCAATGCACATAGTTGGCGATCATTGGTGGGAGACAGAATAAGCATACAGGAGAAGTAATATTACCCAGCAGTTAGTAAGGCATGTGTAGTCATGAATATCAGCTTCGAGGGAAAACGTATTCTTGTGACAGGAGCTGGACAAGGTATGCTACATAACTAACATGATACACATAATATGATGTAATCTCAATTTTTTTATATCCATTTAAGTTTGGATTGTATATTAAGGTGAAATGAATATATTTTAAATTTCTTTTTGAATCTAATTATATTTCCGCATAGTTACAAATATCACTTATCGATAGAGAATTTAAATTGAACCAATCAGAGAAAGTCTTGTATTTTTTACTTGACAATCGTAAATCGTGATAAAACTTATCTTAGTATACTTTTAGAATATTTATCTCTGGATAAATTTGTCGAATAAATATTGAATAAATTTCGATATTAATAACAATTTAATATATTGCTATTAATAACATATAAAATATCCTAATTTAAATTTCAACGTTTCATATGATAGTATCTCTCAATATTTCAATTATTTTTGTTTACTTTCCATTATCTTTCTAGTAAATGTCATTATTCTGTAGTTACCTTCAGTTAATTATTTACCGTTGGTTCAACTGAATTAATAATAGAAAATGTGTAACAAAATATTTTAGACAATTATCTTAAATTGATAAAGTAGAAACATTTCAATCACATTATTACATCGTGTTACATTGTAAATCACATTCATTCACATTCATTTCATGCGAGACGATTGCATCACTGATTGTTGCTTCTTAATTCTCCGTATAGAGGAAATTATCAGCTTAACAGGTTAAATGTTAAATCATAGGCATCGGCAGGAAGCTGGCTCTTCACCTCTCCAAGTATGGAGGTCAAGTCATAGCACTATCGAAGACGCAAAAGAATCTGGAGAATTTGCGCGAAGAAGATTCTCGTATTCAGATTATCTGTGTTGATCTTAACGACTGGAACAACTCCAGAAAAGCCGTTGAAAGCATATTACCGATCGATCTTTTGGTGAACAATGCCGGCGTTGCGCGCCTTAATTCCTTCTTCGATGTAACTCCGGAAGATTTTGATTTGACTTTCGCCGTAAATGTAAGGGCCATCGTGAATATCTCACAAATAGTCGCAAAAAATATGGTCGAAAGGAAAGTTGCTGGTAGTATCGTCAATCTATCTTCGCAAGCTAGCCAGGCAGCTCTGAAGGATCATTCTGTCTATTGCGCTTCCAAGGGAGCAGTAGACATGTTATCCAAGTAAGATTACTTCTTATTTAGCTATAATTTCTCTGTATAATACAAGTAAAAAGTAATTATCTTATGCGTGACGTATCGAGAAACTATACATTTTTGAAAAATATTAAAAAATTTTAATTATTTACTATGTCACACTCTATATAAATACAATCTGTTTTACCTACCTTGTTTTAACAACAACTGATAACACGATGATCCATTATGAAAATTTCACTTATGATATCTAGCATGGATTCAAGGCAATCGATATTCTTTTTCAGGACAATGGCTCTCGAACTTGGTCCACATAACATTCGAGTGAACACCATAAATCCTACTGTGATCATGACAGAAATGGGAAAGCTGGGTTGGAAGGAACCAGAGAAAGCACGTACCATGTTAAGCAAAATACCATTAGGTCGATTTGGTGGTAGGTAGCCGTTTCATTCTAAAAATCAGATTTTCATTAATTACATTTTATTAATCTGTCATTATATTTATAGAAGTATCTGAGGTGATCGATGCCATAGTATTTTTATTGAGCGACCATAGTTCAATGATCAACGGAGTTACCTTACCAGTGGATGGTGGATTTCTGGCTACGTAAATTGCAAAACGTGTTTTAATTATCCTTTATGATAAATCGACTGTAAGCCTAAATTTTAAAGACAACATTATAGTTAAAACATTCCGTATCACAAAAAACATCAAAAAAGATATGTTTTAGATAATTATGTTAAATCATAAGAAGAAAACATTTTTAAATAAAAAATATTCTTTTTTTCTAACAAATTCATATTTTAAGAATTGCTTTATGCTTCAAGGTCCATAAAAGTTTCATCGAGAAGAAACACAGAAGGGGATAAACGAAAACTGTGTGGATATTTGAAGCATGGACCGAGGATAAAATGAAAGAGAGAAAGGCGAATATAGTTACTCGTTTATCTCGTTTAATTTAAAAAACGCTTCGTTTCTTCTTTTTTTATTATTTAACTAGAATTCGGCGAGCAGACAGCAGAGGGCACCATGAAACGGTGAACACGTTCGTCGTGAAAGAAAACTGGTTATTTTCCGAAAATATTTGAAACGAGACGGGGCATCGTTCCATCGGGGTTCCCCCGCCGCTGCCATTTCCGGTCTAAAACAAACGTTTCGTTTTTCGGCTCTTCCTAATCGGTAATTATTTGAATATCCCTACAATGAACATAAAGTGGCGGAGAAAAACGCGAAATCAGACTGCCTGCACGGAAGGAGACGTTCAAAATCGATCAGGGGCGTAGCATTTGACTTCATTCACGCCTCCTTTCGCGATCAACGTTACGAGCGAAGCATTTCCGTTGAAATTAACCCTTTATGTAAGTAATTCTTAATCGTATAGAAGACAATCTTTTCGCAATCGTTCGACTAAACGATTTCGAAAATCGTTCGACCAAAATATGTCGTAAATAAAAGAGAAAAAGATAAGAAAGAAAAAGAGAGAAAAAAAGATATAACAAATAAAATGGATCGCTTAGTTTTTTACGCTTTCCTTAACAATTATATACCGTCTCTCCGTGTCATATAAAAAATCAATTACAGCCCTTCAAATGTCCTTCGTAGATATCAAAAAATACACGATTACACGTTGCAGATTAAGAATCACTAGTCTACAGTTCGACAGAGTACAAGTATTAAAAGCGACCAACACGTAGAAACGCTGTTTCCTCGATGCACCGTCGACACGCTACTCAGGAATCACCAAAGTATTCGATGGTTATTAAATAGCTGCCTATTTTGATTATTCTTGTTATTTGGAGAATCGTATGTCCTCCTCGTTGACACACCGCTCGCACGGCCGTATTCCCATCATACATAAAAGATTAACTTCAAGTCACATGCGTCCGGCTACCACAAAAAAAAAAAAAGAAGAAGAAGACGAAAAAAGGAAAAAGAAGTATGAAAACAACGGAAAAAACTCGAACATCTCACGCAACACTCGCCGCGTCGTCTCGATTCGTACACTGATAGACGAACAAGCAAACGGACAACGACGGTCATAATTTCTTTTTTTTTGTTTTTTTTTTTTTCCTTTTTTTACAATTGCACTTCAGTTTAGGAGTTAACGAACTCACATCAAGAATGTCGAGTAATGCAAGCTTAATTTTCTTAATTCCCGATCGACCCACCAGAGCGTCCGCGTCTTTCCTCCGATAGATGTCGCCACCGGTCGAACGACAAAAATGGGCGATTCTCCGACAGCAACGAGATAAAGAGAGATAACAGAAAACGAAGTTTCTTTTACCGTGATATTTAAAGGAAGAACGGAAAGTAAAGCGCTAGTGGGTCGACGTTCCAGCCGCGAGCGATAGATTAAATATTCGCAAATTTATACGTTTTTCTTTTCTTTTCTCGTCGCTCTTACACGATAATGATATATCGCGTCGATAATAATAAATCATTCTTTTCCTTCTGCATTTTCTTTCTCAAACCGCAGGTTCGATCAATACTCAAGCGCAGGCCTACTATTTTGATTCGGTTTTTCCTTTTTCTTTTTTTTTTTTTTTTCGACCTGTACGCTCTTGCCATCCTCGAAGATCACACGCACAAGACACACGACGAGAAACTAAGAAAGAAACGTGTGGCGAAAGCGTCGTGGTGTTATATTCTGTTATTTCTACAGCAAGAATTCGAATCCAAGGAGCAAACGGAGGAGGGTCCTTAGAAACGCAATCGAATGACACTTTGTCTCGTTTACGTTCGCCGTTCCGGCTAGGCATTTTCCCCCTCAAACTCCCGCCAACGGATTAAACTCGACGATTAAATCCGTGGGTAGCCTAGACGTTTAGCCGATCAGTTAGCCGCTCGTGCTTTTCATCAACCTACAAAGAAAGAAAACGTGAATGCAGGCAAAGGCCGAATCTCAAAGATGGCAAGAGTTGTTGTTGTTGTTGTTGTATGCGATGAAGAGAAACGAAAAAATTCGTACTAGAATGCAAACGAAAGCCACGAATATCATGTTTTCCTCCGCGTTTCCACTCGGCCATACGCGAATGACCTTGCACATACACGCAACGAGTCATCCGTGAAGCTGTTTCTCTCTCGATATTTCTCAACCACGCACCACTGTGATCCGTCGATCTCTTGCTCTCTTCCCTTCGCCTCTTTTCCTTTGCAGAAACGAGAACAGCGATACGCGAGTACAACGCAAAGATAAAACGGTGAAACGGAATAGAGAAGGCAAGCAAGCCTGAAGCAGCTCGACTCCCGGTTAAAAACGCTCTCTCCTTGCATGTATAGTACACAAAGGCAGTTATTATAATACTCTTTGTCGGTGTTGCTTTGTTCCTTCGGACATTTCACCTAATTGTTCCTCTCATTCTTTCTCTCGCATATCATACTCGTCTGCATGCACTGTGGGGTAGTACAGTTCGAATCGGCTCCTCGTCAACCATATTGATGAGAACTTCGTCATTCGCGAACATACACGCATACATACATACATACGTACACACATCGTTCACGCGACTTATAGTTATTTCCCCTTGGATAGATCATAGTAATTGTATATACATATACAAACCGTTCGCACAGTCGATACAATTTCGATTATTAGTGTACTTAAAATACGATTGATCGCGAATTATACCTCAATGCCGTGATCGTCGTGACGCCTCGTCGATGAAGGTCTTCGTAGACGCTTCCCTACTCGAACCAGAGGACCAGTTTACGCGTGTTCTTTATTTTCTTGCTTTTCCTTTCCTTTCTTTTCTTTTCTTTTTTCTTTCCGCGGTTCCTCTCCGTTTCAACGAGTCTCGCGTGAACCTGATAGGCTTCTTAGACTCGAGAAGACAAAAGAAGAAGAAGAAGAAGAAGACGAAGAAGGAGAAAAAGAAGAAGCACCGCTAGGCCGAGCGGAATCAAGCGCGCGCCATCTTTTCTCTTTGTCGTTTCATTTTTTTTATTCTTCCTTCTGTCCCTTAATTTTACTTGCATTCGAAGAATCGTCCATTTTGTTACTCAGCTTCCGCTTTTAATCGGACCAATTTGCGCCAACGACATCTACGTTTCCATCTCACAAGCGAGTGTTCCGGCTGGACTTTTTTGGTTCAACGAAAAATGAAAATAATAAAATCAATTCGATGCGTTTCTTTGCATTTCGTCCCCTTTTCTTCTATCTCTTGTCGTCTGGCACAAATTGTTTCATCGTGAAAAGAAAAAGAAAAAAGAAAAAAGTAATCGATATACATGCTGGCGCTCCTCTTCTCGCACTGGCATCGATCGTCTCGAGGAGAATCGTGTTGCTCTCGCGAGATCTTGGATTCTAACGTCGATGATCAAGGAGGAAACGACGAATCGTGACAAGATTAATTCCGCGCCTATCATTCAGTCGTGGGAGAAAACGCAAGGGCTTCCGCTCGCGCTGGCAGTGTTTGTTTCCTCTAAGATAAAGCTCGAAAACGATCTTCGATTCAGTGGCCAACGGCGAGAATTATCGTTTTGCAACCTAACGATCAACGAAATTATCACCGATCTCGTTCGCGATTCGAAATCTTCGCAATTCTTGATTTCACTTCGAATTTCAGGTAGTTCGATCTAACGCTAACTAGCTGAACGTAGATGAGACCGAATCAAACGAATCGCGTGTATTAATTGGAAGAAATGGAAGTGTTAATATCGAGCAACGATCACAAAGATCTAATCATCTTATAAGAAATGAACGAAATCTTAAAACAATATAGATCACCGCGCGATATTTGCTAATCGAGTCTCTAATAATATCAATATAAACGTAATTCGAATAAACCTTATTCGTAGAAATTTCAAATCTCCCGCCATAGAAAAGGACAATCGTTGATCCTCTGCGCGTGCATAGAGCGATCACTACAACAAAAAAAAAGATATAATTCTTTAATAATTCATATTTTCATGAATTACGATCTTAGAACGAACAAGAAAAAAATAACAAAAAGAAAAAACGCCAGTAGAACCTGAAACGTTTATAACATGTCTATATTCATATTCAAATCACAATTTCCCTTTCTGAAACGCACGGGACAGACTTAAAAAGGAAATAACGATACAAGGTTTAGTGTCGCTTAAAATTACGCCTGCCTTTCCCTCTCTATGCGTTCTCGATAAACGATACTCGATACAAGTCGTTGCAGTCTACGTAGAAACTTAGTCAAGGAGCGCTTAATGAACAGAAATATATTCTTACGTGGATCTTTTTCTTATTCTAATGCTTAATCGGGTCGAACGCGAGCGCAGAGGACGCGCTGAGTCGAAGGAAGCGAAAAGGAACGGAAACAAAAATGGCGGTGAGATCGCGATACGCAGAGAACCCTGTAACGGATTCGTCGTTTCCTTGTTCGATCGTCGAACATTGCTGTTTATTTTATTCCGTTCTCGTCTCGAGAAGATCGTTGCGGATTAAGTCGTCTCTTTATACAAGTCACAACATAGTAAATAGTGTGTATGTGTATGTGTGTGAGTGTACGTGTGATTAGCGATAGCAGCAGCGGTAGTAATGGTAGTAATAGTTGGTAGTAGTTTAATTAGTTAATAGTTAATTGGTAATAGTAATTATAATAGCAATAGTAGTACCCTATGAAAAAAAATACATAGAAAAACACGTGTCGGTATAATATATATTTATATATAACCTTCATTTTATATCACGTTTTTTTGTTTTTCACCTTTTTTATATGCAATGCGTCCACGATACTTTATACAAGACAAAGTCGATCAAGGGAGAAGGAGGGAGGCAACGGGAAATGACAACCGGGATGGAAGGGGTGAAGATCGTGAAAAGTGAGGTTAGGAAGGCGTGGAAGGATGAAAGGGAAACACGGGCGATATCGCGGTAGAAGCCTCGCTTCGATTTTCACTTCCGTCGACTAATCGGTTGCCTAACGAGGCGAATGCACGATTGGATCTTCGATTTGATTCAAATTTTGTAAATAATACATACTCGAATATACGCAAAATACGCGGCACATTCCACTGAAAATTATATAGAAAAATTTATACATAGAGTTTCGTATCTTCCTATACGCTAAATTAGGATACGGATTTTAATCAACGATTATCGAGACTGATAGCGCTAAACTACGATTATTTAGTTCGAGTCCCAATAATATCAAAATTTATTTTTCTCCCCGACATTTATTATTACATTTAAATCGGGGTTAATTTCCTACTGCACGATCGAATTACGTTGATACTTCGAAAATAGCGAATGTGACGGCAACACTACACGAAATATATGATTAAAATAAAAACTATATATTAAAAACGAGCATTTGAGTTAGCATTGATAATTTCGAGATTTAATTTCAAGGCACGGATAACCAATATTGAACGAAAAAATTGTAGATAAATATAACTGTAAATAGAAACTTGAAATTCTATGCTCTTAAGCAGTACGTATATATGTATACATGAATACATGTATGAACGAACAAAATTTAAATCAAATCGCAACAACCGTTATGCACACCGCCATAAATCAGTTGTTCCCGATGAGTTTCATCTGAAGCAAAAAAGATATTTCCTCCGCGAGAACAATCGGCTATTAGAGAATCTGTTTCCTCGCGTTTTTCTCGGACACTATCTCCCCTCTTACTCTAAATTGCTACAGTCGCATGTTCAACAAAATTTCGAGAATCAAGGCAATTGTTCACGCTTGAGAGAAACCCGATTTCCGGTGAATTTCTCAACGTATTACAACGTGGTTATCTTCTAATAACTCCTCTCCCCACCACATGCCCGAAACTTCCAGCCATCTCGATTTTCATTAGAAACATCTTCGAAGGACATCGCGATTATAAAGCTAAGTGCCAGAAGTTATCACGTGGCGAGAAAGATGATATACGAACCGCGTTATTTGCACGAGAATTATACTCGAATACTAACAATCGTTTCTCTCAACGGAAATCCGAGATTAATCCTCTCCCTTTTCCTCCGCCCAAGTTTCGTTAGTCGAGAGGACACGAATTTCGCATGTATACTTACACGTAAATCGAAACGCAAGCACGCACCGTCGTATGCAGACAAAGACACGCACACGAATAAGTTTGGTACCGTCCAACGTCGATCTTTTTATTTTTATCTTTCGTCATTCTATCCTTTACATCGTGCTTCGCCGTCGCGCAAATACGTTTCCCTATCTCTATCTCTTTTTATCGATCGTCACTATAGAGGGCACCAAACTCGCGGAATACGCTCACCTCTCGCTCCCGTCCGGAAAGAACATTAGTGTCGTACAAAACAGAGGACGAGAAGTGTGATGGAGAGAGGAGAGGTCCTCGCGAGAATTAAACGAAAAGCTTAATTTTTTTTAACCTCGATTACTCGCTTCTTCGAGCAACGATCGCCTCCTCCATCCGAACCAATCGATTCGCGATTCGACGATTACGCGTAAAAAATTAAATGAAATAAAATAAAAGAAAATGTCGAGGTTCGTGCACGGACACGAATTGTACAGTACGCTCGATCGATATTGGCGCGTCTTAATTGTTCCTTGATTACCCCATTAGCTGGCACAACCGATTTATTAGATTTGCCTTACAGCTACGCTTTAGTCATCCGATTTTTTTCTCTGTATTTCGGCAGACAGTCATGCTATATACAGGTTCCGTGTCCGTCAGGAGCGCTAGAGCAATGGATCTTGACTCCGAGTAGCTTTTCTAGAGTTCGGCTCAATGGAAATCGGATCGTGCGACCGGTGCGACTTGACTTTCACTTTTCTGTCAGGTTGATTCCGCGCATGCGTGGCTTTTGCCGTCCGAGAACCGTTATCCAGCCGTCGTTGCCGATTTTGTCTATGTACAAATCGTGTTTTAGTGGGATGGGGTGGGGGAAGGGGAATAATCTACACGTTTATACAGTCACGCTCGATTACCGATTTCCGTGATCCACCTTGATCAATCTCGGTTTCGAAACGATCAACGTGTACCCAGGAAACGGAAATTCGAGTTTAATTGAAAGGAATGTTAGGCAAGAAAGATAATACGATCAGCGAAAATTCTCTCGATACGACGATACTCTAACAAATGCACGTATGACTTCCAATTAGATTTTTAAACAAGCGCGAGTTAAAGATCGACGAATATGGAGAATTTCGTCAAAGTCGCAGCGAAGAAGATTACAAGGATCATCATCGAAGTCGCGTACTGTACACTCGCGAGCTATTCTAAGAATCACGGACCGCGCCTCTACGAAGCGTCCTTAATCGATACACCGCAGAACTGTGTCGTCCCTCTATTCCTAAAATCCAATAATCCTTCGTGGAAGGATACCTTCGGTACAACGAGCAGTTTCGAGTTCGTTCATAAACACTGCGCAGACATTGCGATATAAACACATATTCACGATTGTCCGAGTACAGTCTGGTTCATTGACTCATTTCGGAAACACGATCGACCCAGGCATCGACTGTTTCACTCGTTGGATGGTGCTTCGCTCTCCAGCTTTGGCAAAGCCGCGTTTCACGGACACTTGAATCTTCTTTCGGTTGGAAGTAAACACGTTCATTCTTCTCCGTTGCTTCGATCCACTGGACACCCTCGATAATGTGATAACGTCGATAATGAAGGTTCCTGCGTGACCACAGGAAACTCTTCCTCGCATAAATCGTCGATTACCGATGGACATACACACTGGATCATCAAAGTCGAGTGGATTCGCTTGCGTTCCGCGGATCGTCGAGTTTAAAATTTCTTTTAGAGAAACCATCGCGACGGATCGCTCGCAAATATCGTTTTCGAACAAACGAGAGGTAGACACCTTCGAGTGACATCTTTCGTCGATCTCCAAAAACCTCTAGCCGCCTTATCTGTGGTATCAGAGGTCGATAATCGAAGTTATCGACATTGTCCATGACGATGATGCTGTCGACGAGATCACTGAGTGAGAGAGGTCGTCAACGACGTGAACGAAGGCGAAGATGAAAATGAGGAGAAGTCTGCTATTGCCGTTGTTGATTCACTTGTGTTGAACGCTTGCCAGCCTGCCCAACAGGATGGGTGGGGCCATTGCATTGGCGCTTCCAAAATAAAAGACACACAAAACACGGACATTAGCGCGCTACCGTCCTCACACCGTTAAACACAACCGAAACTTTGCCCTCTCTTTCTCTGCCTCTACTCTCTAGTTTTCAGCCCATTCCGTCTCTTTTTCCGTTGCCCTGTCCTGATCGTTTTCTACATCATCTCGTGGAAATTTTGATTACTCGACGTGCGTCGCTTTCTATCGTTCTTGTTTCCTGTCTCGGTATCAATGTGCCTTTGTTATACATACATACACCTGCTTTGTTCAATTACCGCGTAATTGCGAAGTCATTTTTGTGTTTCTTTTTTCCCTCATTTTTGGTCTTTCTTTTTTGTATTTCGTTCGAAAAAATCATCTCTAGATTCGTTTTATCGACCGACGATATACGGGAAAGTCGCGGATCTTCTTTAACGATCGAAAAGAAAGGTCCTATTTCCAAGATGGCCGCACAGCCGTGATGACAACCAAAAAGTATAAGGCGAATCGATCGTTCGAAAAGAGACGATCGTGGGATCGAGCAACAGATCGCTGTAACGTTTCTACGTAGCAAAGAGCTTTTTTCCAAGAGAACACGTGAAGGAAACACGCAGTATATGTGTGTATGTGTGAGACGCAGCGACATGGCAGGATCAAAGGCTTGAAAGCAAGAGACTCGAGAAGCGAGGATTTCGTTTCGTCTCGTGACAGGGCTGTGAGAGGTCAGAGAGAAAGATCGCAAGGCGAACACGCTTTTTCGTACTCTTTTTTTATATATATATATATATGTATATATA
>NW_016909734.1:41024-134778 GCF_001483705.2 Eufriesea mexicana
TTTTTATATATATATATATATGTATATATATATAAATGTTTTTAATCCACGATTTCAGTTTTTTCGCCGGTGTCCGCTACCGTGGCACAGGAGATTACTTTCGCCCCCTCTTTGCCTACTTTTGCGATTTAGAATTAGTGTCTTAGCTTTCGGTTACCTGAAAAAAAGTCAACGAAAGAACATAAAGCGGAATTCCAGTGAATCTCGATACCGAATTTCGTATTTTCTTTTTTTTGTCTTTTTTTTTTTAATTTAATTCCTTTTTTTCTACGACGTTAAATATCAGGTATCGTGTACCACTTTCACGCGGCAAAATATTTAGAGAGAGAGAGAGAGGGGAGAGAGAGAAATAGAGAGAGAGAGAGAGAGAGAGAGAGAGAAAGAAAGAGAGAAGGAAAGAGAGAGAGAATAAAAGAAAAGAAAAATAACAAAAACGAACAAAAAAAGGAAAGAAACGTGCATACGTGCATGCACAACCCTCAAATATTCTGATTTAGAGTATCGGTATACCCAATGCGAGGAATTTCATGGGCGTCGAATGCACTTTCAGCTTTCCGCAAATGTTTGCGGCGTTAAAAGTACAGTATATACAAATGTTTACAGGAGAGTCGTAATCTCTATTAACCCTCAATTTTGCCTTGAACTTTGTATACCCACTCTTCCCTGATAAAGTCACTTATAGTGTTGATGAAATATCAATCAGTTTGCACAGCTTGAAAGTTGACAATATTAATTGCAAGTGCCATTAATCTGACGTTGAATTTTTTACAATAATGTTAAACGATGAATAAACAGTGGAGAATGTAGCTGGGACCGTTTAACTAACGGTAAATACCACTTCCGATAAAACAATCACAAGAAACGATTTTTAAATAAACCCGATCAACGAACTTTGTATTTATCATCCTTGGATAGAGTGCATATAACACTGTAACAATACATCAGGGCGATAACACGATTTTTATTTGTACAGCTAACCATTGGTCACTGCGAGGAACATTAACGAAGTTCCGTCGCGTTCATTGGTCGAATTGTTTCAACAGGAACCCCGCCGAGTTTCAAATACCATACCACTGTGCAAGGATAACAATTCCTAATTGAGTCACTATTTTTGTAAGCATCCGTTCAATCTCCATTGTTCGGTACACGCTCTGTTTCTAAGACCATCAGCCACCGGCTTGAAACGAGAAGTAACTTCCGCGTTCCGTTATTATTATTATCGAGATAATATCATCGAATAATTAACCGGCTTATTCCTTTTCCCGTAAGAGATAAAAACAATCGTTCGAAAGTCCCGTTAACATTTACGTTTGACCTACAGCTTGACCAGAACCCCACGACTCTTTGCAAAACCAAATGTCAGTCCAGCCGATTTCACATGCTCCGTTTGCTTTTCTATAAAAATCGAACAAAGTTCACTCGAATATCTATATCTTCTACGACCACCCACCAAGATGGTTCAGGGTTAATAGAGAACGACATACGAAAACCAAAGAATCGATAGCTCTTAACCCACTTCTAACGTATAAAAACGTAATTGTATTTACAATAAATAATCGTCGAGAAGTTACGCGTCGTGCGATAACGTGGGTCGACCAGTTGCCAAGCGCAGTTTCATAACCCTCCAACCAGCGCACCGCTTCCCTCACTTTTCCGTTACGCTCCTATTCGCAACACGTGCCGCTGGATATCTCGAGAGCTGAGCGCAGAAAGTTCTTTCGTAACACGCGACTCGATTCCCCGATCACTTTTCTGATCGACATTGGGCATTCCGATAAACACAAACGATGCACACGATTCGTCAGTCAAGATCGTCCGATACGATATACCAACAAACAGAGAGAGGCAAACAGAGAATCGATTGTTAGTCGATCTTGATCGACAAATTCGATAGTATCGTTCGCAGCGTTCACGCGGCGAATCCAGGACTCGCATTGCTAATACGTGGTGGGGGAAGTGAAGACGAAATTATAGAAGGGATACCGGCCCACGAGCGTGAAGGACAGAAGCCATTAAGTGACTCTGTCGCGCTCGTTCTCGCTTGCTTATTATGCAAAATAATATACAAAGACGTATTTTTGAAATGTGACAAAGGAAAAACCATCCCAGTGCACCCCGATATAGCAGGCAAGTAGATGTCGCATTTGGAAAGAACCTTTTTCTTTTCTCCTTATATTTTATTACTTCTCTATCCTTTTACCGTTCAATCGGAGAAAAATATAGGAAATGGAAGCGTTTTGAATCGAACGGAATGTACGAAATGAATCAACGAATACAACGAAAGAATAGAACAGATTGGAAAAAGAGCCAGGTAATAAAGAAATACAATATTCTTTCCAAATGGCATAAAAAGTGCACTCCCTCTCCTCTCTCAACTTCTCCCCAGATCTCCGTCGATCGAGGAAGAACCATGCCACGGTATCAAGACACCAATCTACCAAAAAAGTGACCTGCCAAATTAGAGCTCAATGCAACTAACACTGACATCCATCGTCGATATCTAGTTCGCAAGCATAAGAATCTTTTTACAGCGAATCACAGTTCGATCAAAAAATTAGTTACGCAACTGTTCTCTGAGTTTATATCGATTACGAAATGTACTCGACGCAATTCGTTCTTTTCTTTTTTTCCGGTCTTTCTCTACAAAATTCTTCCAAGACAAGGAATCGATTTTATCGTGTCTGTATAAACTTCTTGTACTTTAATCACACCCGGGATTCGATGATGCAAAAGCGTAAACGAAAGAAGGAAACGTGACGTATGTGCAAGCTAAATGATACAAAGGGCAGACACGTGGAGACACGCGATGAAAGGTACAGCACTCTACTAGATCGTCGCATTCCGTTCGAACGATTCACGAATGGTGCGAGCACCGTGACGAACCGTGACGTGATAGAAGAAACTTGTAGCTTCGATCAAGAGATCTCGTGAAACTTCACTTGCGATGCGATGTTTGCCCGTACTCTGTGCAACGTTCCATGCAATCTCTAATGGCAGCACCAAGTGTAACAAGCTCGATTAATTTGTACAAGTGTACCGAAACCAAACAACATGAGTACACGTACTGTTTTCGATCTTACGGTGCGATCATTGCGACGAACAGACCCGAACGTTTAATCGTTCACACTCGAATCGACATTTTGGATCACAAGATTACGTTTGTTCCAACGTTAGTTTGCATAAGAACAGCCGAAAATGGCGTGAAGTGAGGGCGCAAACGACCGGTATTAAAAGATTGGAACTGTGAAAGACAACGGATTAAGTGCAAAGGGTTAAACGTTCGCCATAGTACCGAGTCAAGAACCGAATGTTAATCGTATAGAGAAGCTTCGTGGACGAGACACCAGAACATTAAGGTCGTGTTCACACACGATCGGTACAATTACGACAGGACCGGTTACGAGATAGACTACGACAGTTAAAGACCACTCCCTAAATGCTAGCAGAGCGAGTTATACTTAGGTGCTTTATCCGCGGTGACGTTTTGGCGTGATATAGCAACTCACTTGGTCTTCGGTTGCATCTCCCCTGCAGCTGCATCCCTACGGTGCAACCTCATGCTGACCCTTCGTTCCTGGCCACCTGCGCTCGACGCTGAAAGAGACCAGCAAAAAGCAAACAATGCATCAATACCGACATTTTTTCTCTTTCTCGAGTTCTGTGATTTTTGCTTCGCTAACGATAAATGAATAGCGTAAAAAATTCTATTTTTATGTACAATTTAATTATTCTAATTATTTTAATTATCTATATGAGCTTTGCCAAATGGATTAACTCTACTTAAATGAATAATAATTTGGTTTAGTGTAGAAAGTTGGGTATCTATCAAATAATTTGACACTAAAATTTTTGAAGATACAAGAAGTTGAGTTAATCGATTCAGCTCATGGAAGGCTCATATTTGAGGAGTTAGGCAGACTATTATCATTCATGCAGTCCCTGGACATTTGACTCTCCAATATTCTACTCTACCTTCTTCCATTTATATCTTTTCTCAATTTCATTCTCCCTGGTAAGAGTATTAAAATTAAAGTATTAGAAATACTAAAGATAAAGGTTTTCAAGTTCTTAAAAACAATTTTCCATTTTAGGCTCTCAAAATCCACATTATTGGACGACTGGTTCTGGCAATTACAAAAGAAAAATATAACAGGTGGTGGTGGTGAAGATTTGAATCACCTCGACGACTTAATTAGTTAATGGATCCTCGTGGAATGATATTTATGATCATGCAACGTTGTGGAGAGGGAGGAACCAAGAAAATAGAAAGAACACTCGCATTACAAAAGTAAAAGTGTCTTAGGTGACTGTAGCACGCACATTATACCTACCATATGCGAATCTTGCATCACGTACGAGTTTTCAGATGGTATGTCGCTCGTTCGAGAAGCATGACGACCACCCGAATATAGTTCAAGGAATCACCGAGATCTAATCGACCTACCGTGCAATTCCGTGTCGTGTGAACACGGCTAAATATTTATGAACGATTTACCCTATCGCTGCAGGTGACGGAATAAAAAGCACGTGTAAATATATCGCACCGCTTCCTTGAACTCTATCGATCACGTTACCAAGTATCGAACTTGGATTGAAGACGATAATAACGTGTTTCTTTGTTGATTAACTGGCGCAGCTAAGGAAAAATCGATACCCAAGGTATTCAGACGTAATACTGCATAGCCATTGTCGCACTTCTTCGACGAAGCGTAATTACGCGAATAACGGTCATCCTGAGGATCAGAGTTCGCGTAAGAAGTCTTCTCTTTTTCTAAATATTTTCTGCTTTTTTTCCCGTAAAAGCTTTCTTCTATGACTCGACTTTCCTTTCATGACGCGACGAAGAAAGTCACCGAATGACATACTCGACACGACGCGATGGGATTCTGATATATTTCTTTTTTTCCCTCTTTTATCGCGCAGGAGTCGTTAATCGATCGCAAGGAGACGTCGACCAGACGATGAGGGAACGATGCACGGCATTTCACGCTTGGCAGTTGAAATGGAAAAAATTCTAGGTCGACAAAATGTGTACCAATTGGAAAAAGACGAAAAAAAAAAATGCGATGCGTTTTCATGAAGACAGATGATGCGATAGGATCGAAAAAAAAAATAAGTAAATAAAATAAAATAGATATCCGCGATCGTGATCAAGTCGAGGTGACGTTTTTCCATTCAAGCCAAGTGAGAAGAAAATTTTGACGAGGATTATCGACAATGTCGTGTGGTGAAATAAATAAAGAGACCAGTCCTTGAATGGAAAAACATTTATTTGCTACTTTCTCTTCATCATCATCATTATCATTATCATCATCATCATATCATCACCATCGTCACTATCAATTAAAAAATAGAATGATTACAAACAGATGCACAATTGCGAAGGCTACCTGGATGAGAAAGAAATACAGGAGGAGAACAGCTGATAGAGATATAAAGAGAGAAAAGTGAAAGAGAAAAATATACGTAATCGAGGAGAAAATAACGACGATGTTGAGGACCCAGCGTTTAGGAAGAAGTCACCGAACGTCAGAGTTTCAGAGGACCTGTCGAACGAAAGAAGCCCTCGAGACTGCGATTCGCGCGTCTAGAGGAAATAGAAAACTATGTTTTAGCGTCTCTATCTAAGCTTTGGTAACCTTTCTGGGATCTCGAGGGGCTTCCTTTCGTCGGATCGAGATCGGTCACTGCGAACAAGCGAGCAAACGATTCACTGTGAACAGAGGGTATATGAGAGATTTTATTGCGACGACGAATATAACTGTGCTTTTCAAACAAAAAGACAATGCAATGTTGTTGTGCAGGCATCGCGCACAAAGGGGTTACTGCAAAAACCAATGGGGTTATAAATGAGACGGTATGTTAAACGAAATATTGAACAAAATACTGGTAATAAAAAGATTAACATCCTTTTTGCAACAACCCCGTGATAAATGACCGACAGTGAAATTTTGAGAGATCTGTCCATTTCTTGGCGTTTAATCCTCTCATGTGAAACGATTCTTGCTTCTTCCATCGCGCCGGAATCCCAAAAACGACACGTAACACGTCCGCAGCTACGAAAAAATGTTAATTTATATTTTTTTAAATTATATTCGTGATTCGAAAATGATCAACTAACGAGGTCCCTAACGAATCGATGAAAGAATCTTCTTTTTTGGTTTATTGCTTGGGAAACCATCTTCTTTCTCTTTTCCTCTTAAAGAAAGAGCAGCAAATGAACGCGACAAGGACAGAAAGCGCCGTGGACGATTACAATGATTGCCAAGTAACACGGCGAAACAATCGGAAAACTGTCGATATAAACGAACGTGACAATGTCTGATAAAGCTATCCGTTAATTACGATGCAAGTTCGGTGCGAGCAAAATCGTCAGCCTCGCAGTTCGCATTCAATACCTTCATTTTCAATCCGAATGCTTAATTTATATACTTCCCCGTGTGTTATGTCTTTTACGAGATGAAATTTCGAGAACTGATCGCGCTCGTAGCCGAGATGACGATTGAAAATAGCAATTAAAGCGAACTCCGAGGCCGGTCATGATAGTCGGATTCGATGATAAACGACTATTGTGCGTTTCGAGCTTCTCTAACTAGAGATATTTATGCGTGTAATGATTGAAAAAGAAAATACGATGCCTTACAAAACTAACTCTCGACGATATAAAAATTACGTAGAAATTACTTGTCTTACGAAAATTAGATCGAATTTCTTTTCTGGACTAAAGCGTTTCGATACGACACGCGAGTCCCTTTCACTGATCGGACAGCAGCGCCATCTGGCCGCGTTGCGACTCGAAACGCAACACGTTCGATAAGCATACCACTTCGCGTCTCCCGCGATCTCCATATTGAAAGATGATCGTCGTCCTTTGCGTTCCAAATAGAAACGTGCCTCGAAAGCGTGTAAATTCACGAAAACGTGAACCTTTCGCACGATAGAGTAAAACATTACGTATTCAACGCGTAAACGTATCGATAGGGGACGAGATAAATATCGCGTCGTCCAAGTAGACATCGTTTGAACGTTTTAGCCGCAGGTTTGCTCGCTATATAAAGATACATACGCCGCGACACGCGAGTAGTATTTGGTAATATTACGTAACACGATTATATGAAAATATATAGACTTGCTGAATACGTGTCTCGTTAACTAACAGAGTTACCTCCTCTTTACGCGAACTACGATTATACATCGATCGATCATGTATGTATGCGGTACGTTGTTATGCCATTCGATGGATTATTTGTTTTGGCTCTCTGTACATTTGACGAGGGTCGTTCGTCGCTTACGTTTAGTCAGTCGTTAATGTAAAGGCGTTTTATAAAAGGCAGTCAGAATATATAGGACGGGTCCGCGTATTATACTTGCCACATGATACTTCGTGATTTCGAGCGTGAAACTTTTATATCGATCGGAAAGTGATTGAATGGTAACGGTGGGATGTTTCGTGGCCAGCGGACGAAAAAATAGAAGTATCGAAAAATATCGAGCTTTTTTTTAAGGAGATTCGAAAATGGCAGTGATACACGGTAAAAGTATCTTATCTTAAAAATAGTTATAGAGATCGAAAAATTCATCCAGTAGAAAATAACAAATCTAACGAGTATATTTTTTTTGCTTTGCTTAAATGGTAATTCTAATTTATGAAAAATACTTGTAGAATATAGTTGAAAGCTCACGGAGTTTAGAAAAACGAATACTTTGAAACAGATTCTACGACACAACCCGACGAGTATAGGTACATGGATCGCAATGTCGATGTTTTCAGGTCATGGGAAAAGATGGAGTTAATCCTAATTCTAAACAATAGAGGTGGTATTGGTGCAATAGCAGATTCAGTAATATTTGCCCATTGTGATATTTCGTGTCATAATTCTCACCTGTCCCGAGTGATGGAAACATGGGGGATTGAACCTTGTTGGGCCTGACACGGTCACGAAAAGTATAAAAAATTCTTGGCATAACAACATACAAAAAATATCAATATTAATAACAAAGATTACTCGGTGCGTGATGTAAGTGTTTCATAAATATAGACTGCGTATATAACATAAATTTAGATACATACACAGAGGAAAATATCAAAAAGGATACCCTTCAAGATACCAAGGGTACCGTGTAATATACCATAACCCGCAGATTCATTCGAGCGGGTAGCATGACTCAAAGCGTCTAAATTCGCAATCGTGACTACCCAATCCACGATATGCTCTTTCTTTTCAGTCCCAATCACTTCTTGTAATTTTCGAGTAACGTCATTCTCAGTGATCAACGGAGGCTTCTCTACGTTATTGTCTTCAGCTGCCTTATCATTGATATCTTCCACAGGTAATTTATTTTCCTCCTCCATTACGCGAAATGTGCCACCATTTTCTAATAAAACTGTAATCTCTTTTTCGTCTTTCTGTTCGTTCAAAATCAGTTCGCCTTTGTTATTCGTATCATCTGGCTTAGAGAAAAAATCGAGATCAAGCTCAGTGTGCGGACGACTGATCGGCAAGTTTGAGGCACGTTCGGAGCAGTCGTTCTTATGGAGGCGGCGCAAAAAATATTCGCATTTCTCTCGACCGCTCAGTGGCCGTTCGTATTTATTTCTTTGCTTGATTCTGCGCTGCATGAGTAAAAAATGCCAGCTTCTTCGAACACGTTGAAAGAAATTCGGCCGCTTTCGCGCTTTGTTCACGGACGAGTCCATGGACTTTTTTGACTTTTGGGAAGAATCCAGGCTTCTTTGCTTCCCGTGAAAAAATGCTTTCGGTCGTTCCTCGAATAGCAGATCCAAACTCTTCGAGTCCTTTGCCGACAGATCTATACTCCTTTCTAACGACTCCAAGCTTCTGTGTGTTTTCTCTTTGTTACTGAAAGAAAAGTTCCTCTTTTTCTTGGCGGATGCCTCTTGCAACAACTCGCTGCTGCTTATCTTGAAGATCTCGCCCTCCTTTTCGAGGAATTCTACATTTCCAGAGTCACGGCGAGCATCATGGTTTGAAACATGGTGTCGACCAGCGAGCGTAGAACCTTTTTGCTTCTTGTCATCGTGATCAGCGCCGCTTTTATCCTTGTCTAAGCCACCGAAACAGTTCAAGGAGCCTCCAGATGCCGCAACATTGTCTCCGTGGTCAACTTTTTTCTCATCACGCGTAAGACGATCGAACATCATTATCTCAAAATCTATGTCTTTCTCAGCTTTATACGATTGAAAAAAATAACTCTGTTTGTCTGGTTGACGAAACGACGCATTCGGACTACTATCAGGCAATCTGGTCGCAGAATAGTCGCGAGACGTACTATAGTTTAACTCGGCACGGTTCGAGGTTTGTTCGCGGGGTCCTAAATTAAGGCCCGCAATGTCCAGGGATGCTTCCGGTGCTGTTCTAACCGGTGACGATTTAAATGTACTAAACTGACACGGATTCGCGCGTGGCGTTTCGTTGCCACTAAGCTGCGGATGTTCGACTACGACTCGCATATTTTGCTTGGTTATAACCGGCTTAGAACATAATTTTGGGTAGAACTGTTGTTTACCTTGAAGATCGCTCTCCTGATTGTCCTGATCGCGAAGAGCGTAGTTCCACCCACAGTCGGGGCCACCGGTCCCACTGATATGTTTGCTAAACACTGCCGTGCGTAGGGCCTGTAAAGAAAGATACGTTTATAACAGTAAACAATTAACACAGTGTACTAATCGATTACAGAATCATTTGTTTAAGAAATTTGTTATCTTTAATACCTCAAAATTGTTCTACTGGATTCTATAAAACGAAAGAAAGACAGTGGATCAAAACAGAATACAGATATGTCAGAAAAAAGAACTCGGATCTATTTGGTTATTCGTGTTGTTAAACACGACTATTTCCCGAATCATTGACCCACCCGCTAAGAATAGAATGCACCGGGTAATGAAATGACCATGCTATTTATACGCATGGAAAGACGGCATAGTAGAGAGCTGCGATTGCTAGCATTTTCACGTCTAATTTCATATGTAAACGGTTTGCAGTCCGCGAATATACTGCTCCTTCTGTCACGGCCGAAACACCAACCTAGATCGACGTTCCTGATCGTTATTGGTCCCAGAAGGCAGCGCCGCGTTCGTGTGTTGCGACTGTATCGGTGTTTGTTGCGTTGAAGACAATGTTTGTTGCCTCACGTTTCCGAATTTCAGCATATTCCAATCGAAGACATAATCGTATGTGAAGCCCTGTCCATGGAACAGTGTCCGGAAGAGTTGTCGAAGATATGAGTAGTCTGGCCTTTCTTCGAATCGTAGAGATCGACAATACCTTAGGTATGAGGCGAACTCTACTACAATATTAAGATTTGTATTTGAATACAAAGCAGTGACACTAATTTTGTTTTTATCATATTTCTGTAGCGATACGAAAAAATAATAATTCATGGAAAATGAAAATTACCAGGATAACCCTTGCATAATTCTTCGACAGGTGTAGACATTTTCTTTTCGGAAATACGTTCGTACTTTTGTCTTTTAGTCGCCGCTTTCAAACCTTGCCAGGGTAAGCTACCCCTATTGAAGTACATAAGAACATACCCTAAAGACTCAAGGTCATCTCGTCGTGATTGTTCAATTCCCAGATGTGTGTTAATACTTGCATATCTGTTAATGCATAAATAAATGTTTGTTTGTAATTAAGAGAAACTAAAACATTAAAGTGAATAAAGCAATATATCAATAAACAAACCTGGCTGTTCCTGTTAAGTTCTTGTTTTCTCGATACGGTATGTGTTTGTGAGTACGGCCATCGCGGTATTTTTTCGCCAAACCGAAATCTATAATATATACGAGATTTCCCTTCTTTCCCAAGCCCATCAAAAAATTATCTGGTTTGATGTCCCGGTGGATAAAATTGCGGCTATGAGTATAATCCGTTCTACTTATCTATAGAAATCAGAATATAAAAAAATATTTTGTGATTTGGTGAATTATTTTTACATGTTAGATTATATGTAAAAGAAAAAATAAGAAAAAGATAGATAAGAAAAGATAATAACACTAAAAAAAAGATCAATATACAATAAAAAAAAAAAAAAAAGAAGAGAAGGAAGTCATGCTGCATTCAACTGATTTTATTGTTGTCATTTCTGATAATTACTGCACACCAATATAATTACAATTAATACAAAATGAGTAGAAGTGATAAAAACATAAAAATAAATATTTCCAATTAATAAGCACTGAATGTTCAACAGAAAGAGGAAAATTTGTTTAACTGAATTGGTTCTATATTTAGACAGAATCTTAAAAGCATTTTATTTATAGAGAAAACATTATATACTAACTTTTAGTTCCACTTAAAACAATGTTTTTGCTGAGATCAGAAAGCTTTAGCTATCAGCCGACACAATTGTTAGTTGATAAGTATGTAATTTATATTGTAATTTATTTCAGTAACAGAAAACAGAATGACAAATACTTGTCTATAATCACAATGTGAACTTTGAACATTACTAACATATGCCTTGTAATTGCAGTGATATTACAGAAACAGACACAATCAGAGATCTTGTTTGAACAAAGCAAGATAATATTACATGTGTAACTAATGCCATTAAAGCATGAACCAATATCAATGTTTTGAAATAAGAAATGTAACACCATAAAAATAATGGCACAAAACATAACATAACTTTTTATTATGAATATGAAGAAATTATTCGACATCAGGGTTTTATATACACATTCCATTGAAGCAACAGAAAATATCAGAATAACAATAAACAGCGAATACACATGATTTTTATGAAAGAATTGCAGATGTATTGATTTTAACAAAAAGCTATTATTTACCAATTGATCGGCGAGAAGCAAGACTGTTTTCAAAGAAAATCTTCTTGAACAGAAATTAAATAGATCCTCCAGTGATGGACCAAGTAGTTCCATTACCATTACATTGTAGTCACCTTCTGAGCCACACCATTTTACAGTTGGTATACCAACTGAAATGTTACAACAAATATCTTTTGACAATGATGTAGGTTAAGCTTAAATTATATTAAAGTTTACAAAATGGAACATTAATTTGTCAATACAAATTTTATTATTCCACCAAAAATTGTAAAAATAAGGCTGCACATTAACATTTAAGAAGATATATTAGCAAATGTTAGATAAATTAACAAAATCAGGATTAACTTGTAAAATAATGTGTATATTTATAATTGAATCATTGATTACTATCAAATTGTTGGAAAAACAAACAAAAGCAATGTATATAATTTAACCCTTTGCGAATGGAACCGTCTATAACGTGGGAGAATCAGCTTGGACAAAAGGTTCTGGAACGTGCGATGAGGAAATAATATATACTTAGCATACATTAGAATAATTATGAATTCTATTTTACGTCAACGAACTTTTATTTAGGCAGAAAAAATATCTTTTTTTATCAAGTTAACATGAATTTATTGATTTATTCGTTGTATAGCGCATTATTTTTCTTCAAAACAGTCGCCTCTATGCAAATTTCGTTTAGTCGAACTTGCGTCGCAATAATTATAACCTCCATTTTCTTTTCAATATCAAACCATTTTCTATTAAAATTGACATCGTCGCGACGAATTATATATAATAAGTCGTCTAACCTTCTTGACATACCAAAAACTGCTGATCGTTGAATAATATTATACTCGTCAAAGAAACGTCGTGAAAACGTCATGGATATTTCAATTATCTTTCCGTCAATAATTTTATTTAGCCAACTTCCAAAAGAATAATTCTCTTGGTTATCCCTTGAAAATTGAAATTAGACAGAAAAATGGTATACAAGAATAGATATCTAATGTTTATAAGAATTAATACCAACAGTAGATAAGATTTGTGAAACGAAAACATTCGAGCCTCTTCGAACAAAACGTCATATAAACACATAATGATTGTAAACAACGAACGACGCGCTTAATGTGTCTCGAAAATTCAAAATATTCGAACGACACGCGTCAAAACGTTAAAAATTTTCCAAATATTATTCGTCCACATTCGTTCGCAAAGGGTTAATTAATTAATGAAATTAATGAATTTTAGTTATACACATTTCACGACAAGTTTGGAAGACATAAACAACTCGTGTATACAAATATTTTGTATTGGAATCATTTACCTTATCAAGATTAACATAAATATGTAAACGTTGAAACGGTAAAGTTCCTTATTGTCACAAAGAACAGAGGATAAAAGAGAGGAAGAACGGAGAACTAAGGAAAGGGGAGGGGGAGAGGAAGGAGAGAGAGAGAGAGAGAGAGAGAGAGAGAGAGAGAGAGAGAGAGAGAGAGAGAGAGAGAAGGTTCAGTGGCCAGACCAACCAGCTGTCTAACAAACACAAAATTCTGACAGTTCTCGGCTGACGCAGTAAGTTTCAAAATGTTCGATAGTACACAAAATCAACTCAAAAAGTAAATAATGAACGAAAATTTACTTACCACCACCTTGCATCAACTTGTAGAACTTTGATTCTAGGTATAACTGCGGATGCCGCGTTTTTATACATTCTAGCTTGATGGCGACTTCTTCGCCGGTGGAGATATTGGTACCTAAGAACGACAAAAAAGCCAGAGGCCCGGTCACGCAGTTATAAAAGAAAAAAAAAATGTGTATGTGCACGGGGGAGTTGGCGCGTTCATGCGTGTCGTAGGGCAAATATGTAACTGTCGTGTGAGTAGACGGGTGGATAGTAAAGAGGTGGGGGAGATCTAAGTAAAAGGTAAATGTCGAAAGTAAAGAGTTACCTAGATAAATGTCGCCGAAGGAGCCGCTCCCGATTTTCCGTCCGAGCCGGTACTTATTTCCAACACGTAGCTCCATCCTCTAGCCTCACAGGGCTCACGAAGAAAAGTAGCACGGGGCAAAAGCGACTTTAAGCAGCCGACTCAAGGAGCGCTCGTGGCTCCGTTGGTGCGCTTTAAACGAGACCTGGCTGCCGTGTTACAAACTGAACAGGGCCTCCATCTTTGGTCGCGTCACCGATCGCGAACCTACAGGCATTTCTTCTTTCTCTCCTCAAAGGAATACTGTTTCTTCTCGCTACGATGGCGGTCGCGCTGATGGCGCTACTGTCGTCGTTGTCGTTGACGTTGTGTTGTTGACGGCGCTGCGATTGCTACTGTTGCTGCTAGACAGAGATCACACGGACTACCGAGTTGACTGCTAAAAGACTTGTCTCCCACAAGAGATGGTTGATCGCTCGTTCTTATATTTTGTAAATTTAGTGAGCTTGAAAATGCGCTACGAAAAACACTACCGGATCTTGTCAAGTATGTCGATCCGGGTAGATCAGCGCGTATCCACCAATGGGAGCACGAACCGCGTAAGGGCATCTGCCCTTTCGCTGCGCGGATCCGCACCAGAAACCGAATGGCGCACAATTATGGCCGTCTAAGATTCACCAATCACGATCCACTTCTTCAACACTTTATCGCGAACAAACCTTTTTACAAACTTTTAATTATGAGATTCAACTGTCCATTCGTACTATTTTATCATAGCACTCTATCACTTTCGCTCACTTTCTATGACGCGTTACTCAATAAGTCCTATTCTACTGTTGCACACTCACTATCTCCCAACCGTGACCACCACAACGAACACGATGAAGACATACGGACGCAAGCGCGAGCGCGTTTCGACACGCCTGAAAAACTTCTGCGTCATCTGGTGAACATTGGTTAAATCATGGTCGATAGTATTTCCGGTTCGCTTGCGATTAATCGATATTTCTTTAGTTTTAATTCCATTATAAAAAAAATCATAATAAATAAATTATCTACGTATATATATCTAACTATAACTAAAAATTTTAATTTTCTAAGAAACGTAATTTCTCAAAAATAATTTTATATTTTTTGTGCTTAAAGTATCTTAGGCATACGAAATTAAAATATATGATAACGAATTTATGAAAAATTACCCGTTTCTATACATATTTTAAAAATAGACACCATATATAAGTTTCACTATTTATATTTTATAAAGGAACAAACAGGAAATGTTTAGGAGTAGTTTTAACAATTCATTGTGTACAATGTGTAATATTTTATCAAGGTAAAAAACAAATAATTTTACAGTAGCAGAAGCACGTTTGTTTTCATACATTTTGTATCTTAATTAGCGCATTGACTTCACCTTGTTAATGTAGTTTACAACTGTAATAAACTTAATGATACAGGGTGCTCCAATTGCACAGTATATTATATGAGACTTTGAACAATTAAATCTAAGCGAATTTGATAAAAAGTAAATTTATCAAATTATTGTCCTACGGAAATATCAAGATATATGATTGGGATTTTTTTTCAATGGAAACTGTGCATAGTCGACTTTTGGAACACCTTATATAACATTTATTTTGTAATAACCGCGTACAAGTAACGTATTTCGCGAAGCGGTTGATTGAAAGAAATAAAAAGTCATAAGGAATTATGTAATTAGAGGAAGATTAAAATCTATCTACAAAGGCCTCACATTAATTGCATCAACGAACAGTAAATTGACACATTTTTTTAATACATGTATAGTCTTAATAGACAGACGATAAAAGATGAATAATTTCATTCGGATTAACATGAATTAATTAAATGGTTAATGATCAATCAAATAAATGCAAAAGAATATGCATCTTTCATGCATCAGTCTGTCGTTTTCGGTAAAAATATTTTATATTTTTAGTCGTTTTCATTTTTGTAAAAAATCGTTAATTACAGTATTATAAAAGATAAATCTAAATATGAAATTACCCCATGAAACGGAGTTGTGTTTGTTTTTAATATTTTATTGAGATCCAAAATCGTGGTATCTTAAATACGATCCGTACTGTCGCAAACACAAACCAAGCTACGTAGTACATCACTACATACTGATAATAATAGTACATTTGTGGAATTTTACGACTTATTCACATAAAAAATAATATGTAGCAATTGTCCTCCACCAGAAATAATCAACAAATAGCTTTTTGTTATCTAAAAAAGAATCGGACATACGTGCAATGCTAAAACACAGTTAGATTTTTCTTTGCATTACTTCAGATAAATTTATTTCAACGCGTTTCGATGCTGCTCGATAGAAATAGTTTAATTGTACCATGGTAGTTTCTAGCAAAGGAAAAGGAAACTTAACGATTAACAAATGTTAATAAAAAATATATTCTTAACGGCTCTCCTTCTTTACGTCATGGCCATTGATAGTTGTGTTTTAAGTTTCCTTCACTTAATCTCTGTAACTTTTCTTATAACATAATTCTACTTAAGTAGCTATTTCTTTATTTTGTTAGGCGCATCGATTTAACATATTTTTTTTTCCTTGATCCTTTGTCACGATACGCCCATATAATATTTGAAATACTATATAGATGATTTAAGTCGCTTTTTTATTAATTTTATTATTTAGAAATATGACGTAGCACAACATATTCGTTGCGTTACAATATGGCTGCCATGTTCACGATTTGTGATGTATTTTGCTTCTTTGTACAAGCTATAATTTTTAAATTATATTTATCTTCACACCATAAAACGGATCGTAAAAATTTATTTCGATTATTTCTTTGAAAGCTTTAAGAATAAAAAATCTTTTAAAATTTTATTTAATAAAATGATATTTTAACAAATTGATCTACAAATGAAACAACATGAAACATTGTAATTTTTCATTTAAAATTTGTTACGCTTGTCTGCAAATAAAATGTATTTTATTAAAATTACCTAGGCCTAGTTCCACTAAACCGCCGAAAATTTTGTTCAATACAAAATTGATTGTTGCGAGAAATGCAGTAAGAATGTTTAGTTAAAACGTAAAATATATCGACGATCTTGGCAGTTAATATATCTCGATTGGTTCGTCGCTACAATACTCCAAGTTCACTTGCTTATTGTTTATGGCTAACGCTAATGCCGCGTACAAATCTAGATTTTTTAAAAAACCTACGATATATAAATTCTACCTATCGCCGCTGTGTACACGTGAGTCCATTAAGTAACAAAAAATCTAATTATTGTGTGGCTCTGAGTATAGAGCATGAAATCAGTGAGTAGGACACGGGACAATTTGCAATATTCCTAAGAACCGACTTCTTCAGGCCTTGCCAATGGAGCTTTCGACTTTTCGGTAGTCACTGTAGTTGTCGTCATCTCCAAGTTTGCCAAATCAGCTGCACTAATCTGTAATATCAAAAATAATGTGTTATGTATCTATCCTTTATTTAACCTCAACGATATTCTGCAAGAACTACCGAGTATCCAGTTAAACAAAGCTTTATAAGTATGCAAAAAAATTGTTAGTATGGGTAAAGTACAATCATAAATTAAATAGCATTGTGTCGTAAAATATACGAGTAATCTGAAAATTGATAAACAAATTACCCAATTCATAAATAAATTGAACTACGCAAATCATGTTAATTAATAGATTAATAGCGTACAATATGCTAAGCGTTAATTATAGGCTTAATTAATATCGAGGTAAGGTCCGACACCAATTATCGCAATACATTCAGTGCCGTTTGCTGACCTCGACGTTTGGGGGTAGAGTGATGGTAGCATGTGTCGTTGTAGTCTCAGTACCGCTGCGTATCTCTCTCTCTACCGTAGTGCCTGCGCAACAACAAATAGCACAAAACAAAACAATAACAAAAGAATACAAATAATATCAAGAGAATAAAGAACAGAAATTACAAAGCAACGGAAGACAAACACAAGATATTAAGCAATCAATAAATTGTATAATATATGAAATTATTAAGAATATGATTATTTACAGTCTTCAAATACTGTAATATTGGATGACCTAAAAAATATTCATTTAAAAAATACATTTAAAAAGAATTTCATGAATTGTTAAGAATCAAATTAATATAATGTATTGGTCACTCGATTAATTTTCAATTCACACTAATTTGTATTAGCAATGATTTCACTCACTGTTCATTTGTTGTGTTTCATTTGTCTGACTTGTTTCAATCTCGCCGTTAGCAGTAGTATTGTTGGTTGTTTGCGAAACAACGGTAGTGGTCTTTACCACAAGGGATTGATTTTGAGTAGATATCTCCGAAGTTCGAGAAGTTACTTCCATCTTAAGTCCTGCAAGACGACTGTGAAGATCTTCGGAAGACGTTGCATTTCTGAAAAGTGAACTGTTACTGCCAAGCAAATGGCAAGTATACAAAATACATCAATTAGCACAGCAAAACAAATGTACTATGGAAGCCAGCTTGCCAAATTAAGTTTGTTTTTTTCCTTAAAACTTTAAAATTATTTTCTATTGTTTTTATCGTTATAAAATTAATTGTAAACAGGTAAGCAAAAAAAGCGTGAAAGAAAACAATAAAAAGCTGGGCAAAACATATAACACGTTTACTTACAGTAAATGGTCCTTCACGCTATCAATAGTTATATCTCCAATAGAACTTAAGTCTTGACGGTCATCTTCTCCATTTACATCATTAGTACTCGTAGCTGGTTGCAAAGGTGATTCTTTTGGAGATTCTTCACCACCAGCTAAAATACATGTATTCAAGAATCGGTACTAAAGGGTTAGGAAACAGCGGTTTTCGATTATGTTAATTGGCGTAAAGTATAATTTAGCAGCTAGCTCGTTTGATAAATCACAAGTAATTATAGCAAAGCAACATTTAAATATATACATAACACGTGTTACATAAGATATGCCAAGCGGTTACGCATATTTAGTAGTAGCACGTTTAAACATCCTATAATAACGTTGAACGTTTAACAGATTGTCCGATATATGTTAAGTACGAATTAAGATATCTGGTAAAGTGACACGATATACTCACTGGAACCCACCACACCATTCTCTGTAATCATCCTTTGCACCGTAGCTGGCTGACTTCCTTGTGTTGTTTCACCTTCCGTTTCAGCTGTACCTTCAACCACTCCTTGTTCTTGAGTTTCGTCGTTATTAGTTTCAGGAAATGATCTGGCGTTGGGTGGCAAATTTAGCGCACAGTGTGCTTTTGTCACTTTACTAGCGGACAATGAAATTCGCTGCAGTTCTGAACTTGAATACAAATATAACGCTTCGCCAGCTTTCGTGAATGTTAACGAAGAAATGCCACTAAAAAAGGAAAAGAAAGGAACAATAATATTATAGTACTTTAAAAAAAATTTGTATATTAAAATAATTAAAAAGATACACGTACTTAATATCTTCCCTCTTAATAGCAGCAGCATTAAGCTGCCTTCTCAATTCGGGAATACTGAGCACTAAACAGTCTCCGAGATTAGTCAAGCATAACAAACAGGTTTCTTCGTGTGTTCCCGCAGGTTCCATTGAGCATGTGAATTTTGCAAAACCTGTTTTTCTTACTCGTGAACCCTCGTGTGCGGTAAGTTTGTATTTACAATATGGTTTTAAGGATGGAAGATTGAAGATTTTGAATTGCTCTTCACTAGCAATTACAACTCTGTGTGGAGAAGCCATATCGGGGCCAGGACTTACACCTTTTTCGGCTTCGAATGGTTCTGGTAACGGTACGCTAGATCCATCGAGAATTGTGATTGCAATTACAGGTGCTCTATGCTTTAATTGAATCTCTTTTCCTAATGTACAATTTACATCCTCTTCTGTTCTTCTAACACCAGCAGGGATCGCTAACGTGAAAACATAAACTGTACCGTTATTGGTACCCGCCCAAAGTGTGGGCATCGTATTTTGCACTAGAATAAGAGAGAGAAAAAAATATTACAAAATATTCATAATTTACATACTTGATTAAAAATTGATTAAAAATACTTACTGCTTATAATGTAACTCCTAGCAAAGTATAAACATCGAACCATTGAACCCAATGCATCATCTACAGGTCTTGCTTCCACTTGTCTTTCCACAGGTTTTAATTCTACAGGGGAAAGATCAGCACTCGGTGAAGAAGCAACACTGGACCTTTTAAAATTGGAAAATAATTATTGTTTAACACATTAATACCAATTATAATCTAAACAACTTAAAAAATATTCACGTTTCTTTCTTCTTTTCTGGTGCCGCATTTCTAGTTGGACTACTAGCATTCGTTCGACGTTGTGATCTTCCTTTCCTCAATCTTCTGAAAGACTCCCTTAGTGATTTCTTGAACGATTTTCTTCTAGAAATCGGTGTATCACCTGCTCCTGAAAGATCTAAAATAGAATTGTAAGTCGTAAGATAATTTCTCTTAGCGATATACTGACGCTTTATCTAATTGATATAAAAGCATATCTATAAATACCATTTGGGTTGAGCGTACACTTCACGTTGACAGCCTTTGCTCTTGTATAATCGAAAACAGCTAAACCATGAGCTGTGCCTGCAGCAAGTAATCCCCATTCACTGTGTATAGCTAATGCTGTAACCGCAGCCGGCGGATATAATTGAAGAAGACTTTGCGGTTGAAAACCGACTGCGAAAGATATGCTGGTTGTTCTTGCCGGCAGATGATCATGACCTTTCCAAACAAATCCATCGCGATCGTTCACAATGTTCATCGTAATAGCTTTGATCTCCTTGTTTACAGGTTCAGATGATATGGTGGCTGTAATTATGTGCCCAGCCGTGCCAGCAACAACTAACGTAGATGACAATGGACAAAGTAAAACTTTTTTCACTGCCAGCCTCGGGTCATCAGAGTATGGATCAAAGGTTCCAACTTTTCTAAATGGTGGCCACTCATCCTCGTCATCTTCCGGTGGTTGTTCAAGAACATCCAGGTGTTCGCCAGTAAACAAGATAGACGAGTTGTATTTGTATAGAGGTGTTAGAGCAACGTCGGATGCATTCCAGAACCTCACAGTTCCATCTTCATGACCAGTAAGTAATAATTCTTTGCCTTTTGGTTTATCGTTTCCCGATTTCTGATTAAGAATAATTCCACCGTCTATAGGCCATGGTTTATCCGAGTATAAATGTTCCGTTTGTGCTTTCCCAGCTATGATGATATTGTCCCACAATTCGTCGGGGACATTTGGAACATGTTGTGAACAAGTAACCTGCAAATAAGAATATTGCAAACATAATATAGAGGATATATTATAGTACTTATGCAAGCGTATACTATAAATTATGTAATATTTACCGCGCTTGCATGGAGAGATACTAAATATGGTAATGCCATCATTTTCCACTCGGGATTAGTCAAATCAATGGCTACGATCTCTTCTTCAGCCAATACTATAAGCGCTTCTGGGTTATCAGGAGTATCTTTCCCATCTTCTTGTTTAGGAAATACAGTAAAAAAGTCGATCACCTTTGATGTAAAATCAAAAACAACATGTTTTCTTTCTTTCGCCATAACAGTAATGGTGTGACGATCGCCATAACTTGCACGTTGCATTCCACCCGAAAATAAAACCAGTTCTCCATGTCTGTAAAGTATTTTATATAGTTTCATTACTTCGGAATTGTACAATTCGAACACAGCAAGCAAATACTGGTATCGACTAAAAATTTTCTACTCACTCTGCAGTCGGATAGACGAGAATTTTAGTGACAGCTTTACACGGGAATGGTCCATAGGGTGTAGTCGAGTCCAACATGCTATCGCTGCCTGGACTCCAAAATGCATACGATCCATCGTTGTGGGAGGAAACAAAACGGGTCTCGGAGACCCAATGGACAGATTCCAGCTGTTGCGTGGAGACGAATGTCTGCGCACGCGAAAACAAACCCATCAGCTGCACGTACACGTTCGCCAAAACCACCAAAGACACAAACAACAATCAGAACGAGCGGTACCAACTTATAATACATGCTTAACTCATCAGTGCACAATCCATTTCAAATTCAAATTTTTTTTTTTACATATTACTCGATTGTTTCAAGCATTCCTTCTACTCTATATAGTATCTAATATACCCTTCGTTTATTTAGATATGCATTCCTTCAATATTTTGAGCATTCCAGTATATGTTATCTAATAAAATTTAATTAAAGTTATTTAATTAAAATTAATATATAGGTATTATTCCTTTTGCAAGGATTTCGAGCATAAATGCACCTTTGTGTACAGATGGATTAAGCATTGCCCCACAAATGTAATAAGCACATGTGTTTAAAATGTCCTGTAAGCATGTCATTACATCTGCCACACTATGATCTTGTACACATAGATGTGTGTGTAAAGAAAGGTACAGAATAATAATAAGAAGGCTCACCTGCTGGGCTCCAGGAGTCGCTTTGTTCCACAAAACCATTAAACCACGATTGTAACCTATCAGAATATTGTCTGGGTGACCTGGTTGTTCCGCTATCGCCTCGACCGCTCCTGGATTCTTCTTGTAATCGTCTGGCACGCTGTCACAACATTGATACGTCACGGACACGTGAAACTAACTATTTCAATACCAACTCCCTCGCGATTAACGATCAACCGTTTTGTTTCATAATGAAATTTAATTAGGCAAGAAAAATTGAGATTCACATGATTTCGCGCTGGAAGCTCATTGTCTCGTAAAGGTCGATTCAACGTGTTAAGATCGCTCGGTATCTCGCGAATTTACGACCAGTTGTCAACAGTAGTTTTTCAAATCGTTATTCTAAGAAGTTTATCTTAATTATATCTCTAGTTGTCACAAGCATACAACATGCGAACTTCGAAAATGTAAAACATAAATTGCACTTACTTTTGCATCACGACATCTTGGTAGATAATATTGTCAGGCATCACAAATGTTTTCAGGTTTAGAAGATAGATGTTCCCGCCCTCCGTTCCCAGGAGCAGGTGTTCGCCGCTCGACTCGAGACACATCGCCGAGATTTTCTTCAATTTGCCTTCCAACGAGAGCGACTTGGTCTCCACGACCGAACTCTCGTTGATCTCCCATAAGTGAAGAGAGTTGTCATCGCAGAGAGAAACTACGCGACCCTGTTACGTTTGTTATAAACGAATCATTTACCATCGCTTAACCTAAAAATTATTACTAGTTGCATTTGCTTTTAATGAATGAAACCGAATGTCAGTTCACAATGTTTAATTTATTTATCTTTTCGTTTCTGTACGCGCATGTAAAACGTGAGATTTCGTAATAACTCCAAGTCATAATATAGATAAGCAAAATAATAAGTACCGTATTGTAGACAGTTTTCACGATTTCATCGTTTCTCACGGGACGAATCCCGCGTTCTTTTGTCTTTTGTCACGACTCCGTTGTAATAGACAAAGTGAAAACTCGAAGAAAACATAAGGTTAGGAAGATTTACCGCGTGCTTCGCTTTCACGCGAATTCACGCTACTACCTAACCTGTCTTTCACGAGCATGGCGTCCCCTATCCGCGTGTTATTAACGTGTGCAGTTAAATAATTAGGATCTCGTACTCGATTATTATGTCAGCAAAAGCTCGCTATTACGGCTGCCTAGAGTGTTTTATACTCTACTGTATTGTCTAGTCTGCTTTCCAATCTTGTTTCTTCGATTCTGTTCAATTTTTTAATTCGAAATTAAAATCCAATAAATTCGAATTAATTCGCGATTATTTAATCGTGACGTAACACAGATATTTAGAGGACTGAAATGACCTTCAAACGAAAATCGATTGTCAACTTTTAAAATTTCGTTTCGTGATATTTATCGTGGATTACTCACCGGAACAAACAAAATATGAAAAAAAAAAGAAGAGGCGTACGGGATTCGATATGGCCTCGGTGGGGTGATTATAATCGTACAGCTGCTATCTTATCGGTTTTAGGATTCGCTTGAAGAATGATCGCGATAACGAGATTTCATGACTTATAACAAGCGAAGTAAGCAGGTTGGTGCTTGATTCAATGCAACGATCGACGATGCCACACCTATTTTGAATTTTTCCCGCGTATATGGTATATACTTGTGAGCCAATCAAATTAACTTATTAAAAAGCACTTTACCGCCAAAGGTAAATGAACGTGAAAAGAATTATCGTTATTCGTATCCGTGGGCAAACGATGAAGTAATTCCGTCTTGTTTTCCTTTTTTAATTATACGCTACTTTTCCCTATTACTCTCATTGTTTTTTTCCGCACTGGTAATTAATTATCTCCCGGCTCCTATCCGTTTGTACGTATGTATATATACACGCATTCACTATCGCTGTTCTTTTACTCGCTGTCAGAATTCTCGTACAACTAATACAACTTGATTAACGTATTGTTTTCGTTTAAATTTATTATAATTATCAATATCTTATATAAACCATCGATTAATTGGTAAAATAATAAATTTTTAATAAACTGATTTTCACAGGAACAGCAGAAAATAAAGAAAATTGAAATTAATATTAAAATTAACTGCGTTTCAAGCACCAAGACAAGACGTTATCGAAGACTCTATCATATCTACACCTTTTCTATTCCTATATCTACTATCATTATACATAATACGAAGAACATATTTTTTTCAAGTAACTATTTATCTATTGTAAAATGGCGTTATAGATGAAGGGTTCAGGACTTAAACGTTTCTTTATAGTTCCCTTCTAAAACGTATAAAATTAACAAATAAAACTAAAGATAAAAGGCTAAAAATAAAAAGAGTAAAATAGAAAAAAATATATCGATTATCTCGATGGTACTTCAACGATTCCGTCATCGATTAAATTACACTATGAATTTCATAACGAAATTTTCCCGGCTACGAGGTTTGTATTTAAAATGAAGGAAACAGGAAAAGCACCGCGAGTGGTATACGTTCCCGACCTTTATGGAACGGACGACAATGGTGTTCGTATATTATTTATTCGTACACGCGTGCAAAAGCGCGTCGCGCGTGTCGCACACAGTTATGCAACTCAGCAACGACGCTAGTATAAGCCGAACAAGGTGTCGCGTTACTCGTGCAACGCGTGTGACTTTTAAAACAACCATAACTTCACACCTCCGTGTCCCTTTGATTACAATGTACGTAGAAGATATTACTATCGCTCGGACCTGGCATTAAGGCCCGTTTCAAATGCTTTTTTCCTCTCCTTGTAATTTTGATAAATATCTAACCTCCACGAATGGACACATCGATGTCGAATCGAGGGAAAACTCAAACGTTCGAAGAGGGCGTTCTGATGGAGAAGAGGTTAAGCGTCAGAGTTAATTGGTTATGTACAGTTCAGTTCGAAGTAAGTCAACAATTTATGGAATTTCTCATTAGCCAGATAATATAATTTCTCTGTAAGCTTTAAAAACTATTAGCACGGTCATTAAGAAATTCGAACTTCGAATTATCGTCAGCTGGCATTTGTTTCGACACACACATATATATATATACACGTGTATACGTCGTTACATATTTTGATTCACAAAATTTTACGCAAATAAAGATTCTACGGTGAGTCATTCGTTTTTATTCCATTTGGCTTATCCGTGAGTATTTAATATTTATTCTATTCTTGTTAATTTAAGATTGGAGAAATAAACCGATAAATGTGTGTACTTACCCAAACGTTAAAATCGTTAAATGATAATGTTTACGAGACTATAAACTGTGAAGATTTAACAACTTAATAAA
Source organism: Eufriesea mexicana (assembly GCF_001483705.2). Classification (NCBI taxonomy): domain Eukaryota; kingdom Metazoa; phylum Arthropoda; class Insecta; order Hymenoptera; family Apidae; genus Eufriesea; species Eufriesea mexicana. The sequence continues at coordinate 66,501 of NW_016909734.1, forward strand.
AAGCAGTAGCGATAAATAAATGGTGACTCTTACCTCGTTGGGCAGGGCGACGATCTTTGTCACAGCATTTTCCCCGCTTTCAATGGTGTGTTGTCCATAGAATTCCACACCTGGCCTACCAAATCTGTTATCGTCCGTCAGTCAAGGAAAACAGTGAAAACTAGGTACCTCTATTCTAAACAGTAGGACACCATTTCTATCTAGAAACAAACGACACTCTTGTTTCGAAAATGACCGATTCAACGCACCGATACCTACGATTGTGTTCGATCCACGGAATAGATACAGACGTTCTACATCGTCGTCGAATTCTACTCTGATCCCCGACATACATCGTGCAACAGTTCCACTTCAAACGCACTATTCCATGCAACATTCGTTAGACACAAGTATCACGATGTACAAACAGGTTGCTAATAAAACAAAGACAAAGGTTCGTACATGATAAACATTTTATAAGCACTCCGTACGTTTTGTACCTCTCTAATATCAATTGCAAATAAAATTTCCTTCAAGACGCGGTAAAGACGTTTATCATCAATCTTGCGAAATGATAATGATCTACCACCGATTACGTAGCCATTCGAGCATCTGCAATCGGGATGCGAATAAAGTAAGCGGTATGCACACGAAGTATACGCACTAGCGTATTGGGAATCAAACCTTTTGTACGCCTGCAATTAAAATTTTTCAAACCATACATGCATCGAGCAACTGGTAAAAAGCAATGACGATATACCATTTCTTAATTAACTCTTCAAAGTGATCGATTTAAAGATTCTCATTGAAAGGATTTTCGAGTTACATTTTAATTATATTTAATTATTAAATACAATTTGGACACGCGATGATATAAAGTAAAAAACTTTTTGTTAATCTTTTATAACTTAGGGAAATGAAACGAAGTGTTCCGACTAGCACCCTGCTGAATCGATAAGCGACCTACCATGAACTGGGTAACGAGGTAATAAAAACACGTCTTCGATGTGTCTACACGTTTACTAATTCCTAACCATTTCTTCGTTAATGAGTTTCTTGATGGTTTCAGAAGATGTTTGCATAATTTCGAGTTAACATTGTACGTTTTCCGTGAATGATTTACTACCTCTGCGGTACATAAACCATGCATCAAGAGAAATGACGTTAGTGTCGAGTTTCGTGTGTTCTCGCAACGAAGACGAATCTCGAACGAACAAGAGGGCGCAGATTTGTGATTCCTGGAAAACGACACGAGCGCTTCTCCGGTTAACTGATTAAACTTTCAAATGTCCGCCATCATCGACTTTCCTTCCAGCAGGGGACTATAACATACAACGCGATCTAAACTCCTTTCGCTCATTTCTAACAATCTTACATCTTCGATCGCGTTACTTTCGACTTCTACCGCCATATATAATTATTCCGTCATTTCTAGTTTCGGTTAGTATATCTCCGATCTATATTCTACCATAAATCGTATCCCCTCACGTAATATTTTAATACTTCCGTGCTCTTTCATCTTTCTATAGGCGTAATCGGAATCAGAACACATGGGTTAATTTATATTCCTATGCACGACTCTCTGACACTTCGATACTTTCACATCCGACGTCCCGTGTCCCATAGGGAACTTAACTCCAAGTTCGATTTCATCACTCGGTAACGAAACCCTCTAGAATCCACACCAGGAAAAAGAAGTTACCGACCGACCAGCGCAATTTTCTCGTGAAGATGACGCCAATAAAAGATATGGATTGTCCCACGGTTTGACGCCTGTCACAACAGAAAAAGCACGAACGTGTTTTCTGAATGAAAGCTGTGGCTGTAAAAGCCGAAGCGTGAATCGAGGAATAGCTTTGACGGGATCGCAAAATATCGAGTATCGCGTATCTAAAATTAGTAACCACAGCGGGGAAAGAAAGAGATCAGAAGAAAACGGCGTCAATTACGTTCCCGTTTCCCTACGGCCAGCGGCTCTCGAAGGCTTTCGATGATTTATCGGTAGATACGAACGTCATCGAGCACCGAGATGGTGCCTTGTCACTAGATTATAAATATCGGAAGAAAAGAAAAGGGGAAGAAAATAGAAAAAGAAATAAAAATAAAAAGAAGAGAAAAGGGAAGGTGAGATGTCTGAAAGCAAAGGAGCGACTAGAGTAAAAAGGATACACCTTGATGGCGCCGGATGCCGTGCCAATGATCATCAGCCGTAAACTCGGATCCCATGCAAGGGCTGTGGGTTTGTTTGGGAACCCATGCTGCACTGTCTGCAAAGAACAGAAAACGATTGTAATTACTTTGATTAATTATAGCTATTAATAGATTCGATGATGGTAGAAAATTGATACTTGGCTATTCTCGTGTATCCATCTTAAGTGGATTAAGATTATATAAATGAGAATTCTTGTGTTTAATGATATTTTGCGTTTAGGTCATTTGAGTAGAATGTTGCTTATCATTAACAAGCAATTTATCATTTCTTATTCGACAAGTTATAGCACTTAATGCTAATTAAGCCATTTGCATTATTCTCGATGTCTTAAGTACGTAGGGAATAATTCTGATACTTATATGTCGAAACAGATGTATTGAAGTACCGGAATATATATATCGTTATCAATTTAACATTATCTAACATCTTTAATCGTGGTTTTCCAGTATCGTATTTTTATAGAAATTATTTTTTACTAGGATATTTATAAGTGGTCTCTTATCCAGTACAATTACAAAACAGTTTAAATCTACTTATAAGACAAAACTAGTTTTAACAGTGAGCGTTGAAAACAGACACGCATGCAAATATGTTTCTTCAAAGCTTTTCACTTGATGGATCAAGTCATGTCGCCATGCTCAATTCATAAATTGGTCTGGTCATTTCATCTGACCATTCTTCGTAATAATTGTACATTGTCCATTGTAATCAGCAGACTATTTATACGAGAAACTCGCTAAAAATAGTGTATACTATCTGCGCGTTGTCGCTGGTAAGCGTACGCACGCGCGCACATGCTCGGGGGCAAAAGTTTGATCCTTGATAACTATCAATTTACTCGAAACTACTATACAAGTAAAAGGAATTAAGTTGAATTACCTACGAGAACAAAATCAAATTTAATAGTTTAATCGAGGTTCAAGAAACTGTAGTACGAACTCATTTGAGAAAGATTAAATGTTAAATGAAATATCAGTTTGATACCTAACCTTCGATTTATTGCCCAATTCATTACTTCCAAGGGCTAGGTTCTTCCACAAGTTATTAACCTCCCGCTTTCTTTTTAATCCCCACTTATTTGATATGATATGATCACTTTTATTATTTCTGAGGTTAAAGTAATCGTACGAGTATAAATGTGATGACAGAGAGGGGAGAAGGAAATGAAAGAGAAGGACTGATGTATATCAATCACCATATTACAACCTGTTAAAGTGTTTTAAACTGTAAAAACGGGGTAGCAATATATAATTTTCAGACTTCCATATATCAGTAATACTGAAGTAAAAGAAAAGAGAATCGCCATGAGTGTAATTGGCAAAAAAGTCGTAGGCCACCTTTCGAGTAACACGGGAAGCTTACTGATCCATTTGTAACGCGCCAACGGTTAAAATGAAAAATAGAAAAAGAAACGGCGACCATGGCAAGGTAATTAAATAGGATACAAGGCAAGCTCAATTAAGGGAAACACCGACACTCGGGTTAACGATCGTGTCCTCCCTTTTCCGCGACTCGTTTTGAATGCAATTAACACTAATTATAAACGACTGTCGTTTCCGACTTTCTAGTACCTTCTGCCTCGTAACACGAATTTCGGCGAAAGCCACATCAATTACTCATCGATGAGTCAGATTTCGTCAGACCCGTTAATCGAGCGGTTTTATCGACTGAGTGCACACATATTTACCTACTGGTCGGTAAACGGAATTATAAAGAATCTATTTTACGATTGGCAATTAAAACATTTCTGTAATACACTGTGACAACGCACATCCTGTGAGGGAGGGCAAGGTACTCGAAAATTATCTCTTAACCGTCTTTGTTATTCTCGATAAGGGAATCTTATCGAGCAAGATTCGAGTAATTTTTCCTTACTCCCGAAGGACAAATATGGTAAGATGAAAATTATGTACTCTCTTATCGGTACACGTGCTCTCCTACTAAAGATACTTTTATTCGATGATTATGTATGAAACCTCAGATTAACACAATAAAGAAACCTTGAAATCGGTGATTCTTCTATGCTTCTGTTTCGTAACTGCAAAACTAATATAATTGAGGTGTTTATCTTTAGAAATTATGGTCGAGACATTACATTATTGTAAATAATCGAGTTCCGCTCAATGTATTTATTATGTATTGCAAAATAAAAAAATTGTTATTTTTCGCCAAATATACGTTTGTTACGTTAGTGTAAAAAATAAATGTACTGTGTCAAAATATTGCAACGTTTTATAATAGCTGATAAGTTGCTAAAAATTTGGAGAATGCTAAAGCATTTTCTACCTGAACTAAAAGATTCTTGGTAGATAGTCACGCTTACGGTACCAGATTTAGGGCTGACCATAATATCGATTTGACGTGCGTTTTTACCGCGCGATTAGGAAAACGGGTGTTTGTCGGTACGGCAGGGAGGAATGCGACCTTGACCCAAGTAATTTCCATGAGAAAGGGTGTCGCCACTTTTCAGTTTCGGAAGAACATACTGTACGAATTAAAGTAAGAAGGTGCGTAAGCACGAGTCGTCACAAGCATAACAAAGGATTCCTCGGTAAGGTTTAATCTGGCCTGGCCTCAGTTTTAGCTTAATCTCAATGAACCTAACCTCGATTGCAGTTACGTTAACTAAACATTGATCAAACGGTGCCTTTGTTTATAGTTACACATACAACCGAAGAAATTATGACTTCGAAAATTGCTGGTTTTATCGACTGGTATGAAGTTAAAAGGTCGATCGATAATAAAACTTTGAAAGATTTATTACTTTTTACAAAATCTTGGTATTGATAAAGATAACGTTAGATCTATAATTAGAAACTTAACAGTTTGTTTGCTTTTATTATTATTTTTTTTTATTTTTGATAAAACAAAATATTCGATCTGATACGGAGATCTAATTTTATTCCTGAAAACGTTGTAAGTTATTGTTCGATCGATAAATCAATGTGACATTTCTTCAACGTAAATACTTCATGTTAGTATTATGGGTATGTACTTTTCTAGAATGCTTGAAATATTGCAGAGCTTGTTATTTGCTTTATATTTAATGAGCAAGTTGTACAAAATAATCATTTATGTTTTTATGTAGCATAATATTCAAGTTATATATGAGGGATATGTATTAAAAATTTCTAATTTGGAGTAGTCATAGAATAAAAATAATACAAACAAATTTATCCTTCTGCCCGTATTAATTTATATAAAAATCTTCGAAATAATCCGCGCGTGTCAGTTCATATCTAACCTAACTGGCTTAGTCTAACGGTACATTTGTGCGCGTATATTAAAGCGAACGTAAAAAGGGCTAGGCATCTTATCATGCGTTTGTTTGCACAGAAAACCGATGATATCTTTCCTCGTATCTTTTTTCTTTACAACGAGCACATAGAATTATCGATAGAATCGATACTAGAAACGAAACGTTATTTGCCCGAAATAAAGCCGTACAGGGATTAGTACAATTAATCCTTCTCGTTTTAAGACGCATGAAACACTTCTAAAAATATAAAACACCTAAAATAGAGTTAAAATTTTGTTAAAAACATTTATCAGTTTCCAAACATTCCAAAATGATTCGATTCTTAAAATAATCATCCCACACCTTTTTCCAATCAGGCGACAAAATAGCTACATTCGGTGATGTAATCTAATCAAATGTTATTCGAGTTTCGATCAGACCAAACTGCAACGTAAACACCAGGTTTGCGTAAATGTGACCACTTTAATTAAGGCAACAGGCGCCCTCCATGCCGAGGGCTTTCTACTTTTTCCAACTTGTACATCTTACCGCGCAGAGCGCGCTACTTCTGCCCATAATTGCTTAACCTACAGATTAACCTACATTTCCTATTTCATTTTCAGACCGAACGAAAGTAACGTATACGCACACATTTAGAATGTACGGAACGTTCCTATTGTCCATTCCGAATCCGCGCATTCCCTGTATCGTACGAAAAACAACGGAACGGAGGAACTATGGGATATGCAATTTCAGTTGTAACGGTCGGCGGGATTTCCAAGGTGTCGCAGAAAAATTGTCCTCCATCACGGATCGATCAGAACCGGCACGACTTGATTGCACTCGCGACTGTTTTCGCAATCCGCGTCGTCAAACTTTGAATCTAGCAGGCGGAGAATTAAACCACGATAAGGTTTCGCGACAGTGCACCCGATGGCCGGCGACGATGACAGCCAGCCGAGACAGAACCGCTAAAGAAACGCACCACACCGCACAACCACAATAATCCTGACTCTTGCACCGTGTCTCGGCCACCCGTCGTTTTCTAGACTTTCGGTATCGATTACGTTCGGGTATCGACCTGTTGATTCTGCACCGTTCATTCTTAAAACACGCTGTATCATGTTCTTGGACGAAGGCAATTTTAGAATCTTAATATTCCACCATGAAAGCAGCCTCTCAAAGGTAGCCTGGATGGTGCTAGGGTTAATCAAACACGTTTCGCAATGCTTCTTTTAAATCAATAGAGGGCGACAAGCGCGCTTTTATTTGAACGAAGTCGACTCGATAATTAAAGTAAAGAGAATTAGGCAAATTTTTTAAATTAAATGTGATATTTGATTTAAAATACTGTGTGAACTATTCGTTTAATGATATAAAGGGTATCAGTGTCTCGTTATGTACAGGTTATTCGTAACTGTCACTAATTTAAAAGAAACAGCGAATCCTGGCGCGTTTTATCGCGCGTTAAACGCGTGCGCTCGATAAACCCAAATTAAAGTCGAATTCATTCGATTCTCTTTTATCAGGAACAAATACGGAACAGGTTTTTTCTTTTGACTATGTACGAATTATATCATGGTATATTTATGGATCTCCTTGAATCGTGATATTCACCATCTTTTCAGTTTATTCTTTTCTTTTTTTTTTTTACAGACAAGATTTATGCGTAAAACGATCGAGGAACTTACGAGTAAAAAGAACTTGTGTTCTGTAAAACGCATCGCGTGTCAACATCGTGATATCACGAAACAGAAGATTACTATCTGACGTGGTAACAGAATAAACTTTCAATAGCAAACCTGTTGACTTATAAATAATGAATGTGTAAATAAAATGGAAAAAGAATACGAAGGATCGGTTTGTTTTAAGAACTGATAGGTACCTGATAAAATTCACTTTCTAACCTCGATTAATGAATTTAAGTCGACACTTTTTTTTCCAGTTGAAACGTTCCAAATGTATGGGAAAACGGAATGCCAAAATTATTTATGATGTCCTTTTTAAGATACCGAAATTAATAGAATAAAGGGACCAAAAAGAAAAAGAAATACTGTATAACTGCAAAAGACATACTCTTTAAATATAAATGAAAACGAGTTTGTCCCAATGTTCACTCTCACTTTTCTTCACGATGAATAAAAAACGGTGCAAAACAGCTTTTCCTTGGTGCATCGAAGTTGTCCGCTTTCCATTGAAAATGCTAACGCATTAATATGATTATATTTAAATAAGTTATTCATGGTAAATTTGTTTCGTCGCAAAGGTGAATCTAATCTATTTCAGTAATCTCGACGTCTAGAGAAAAAAGTAGTCTCATAGGAGCAGACAAGTAAAAGAAAGTGTCGGCGCATTTCGCCGGGCCGGGTGTGGGCGAAACTTTTAATCGAGACTTACCTTTCGAAAGGCAAAAAGATCCTTTTGCAGTTTCTGTCGCTCGGCCGTAGGTTGTTGGCCCTTCCCTCTGATAAACTTCAACATCTCTGTCGGCGTTGTCTCTTCCTCGAGCGGTGCGACACGTCCGTTAAAAACGGTTAATCCTCAGGTGTAACGCCACGACGTATCACTGCCGTCGCGAAGGGCTCGGTTAAGACCGCGAGGACCTCTCGTAATTAAAACATTCTTGAATGAACGGTAAAACTCGCGCGCGTACCGCAATACGTATTTCGTCGGTGTGTTCGGCCGCACACGTCCGATACGCCTGCAACACGTCAGTCCCCTGTCTTTCACGCCGTATCCTCCTCCTTCCTTCTTTTTCCCTTTCCCGCACTCTCTCCTTCTTTCTCTTTCGCTCACTCACTGATTCCAGTCTGCCTGACCAATGTGTCAGCCGCTACGAGTTTTTTAGTGACGTTACGCGAAACTTTTTCGGGTCTATCGAGAGAATGGTTTTCGACGACAGGTCGCACGATGGCCCAGCCTGCTGTCTAACTTACGATACGAACGAACACGTAAAACCATTGAAATACTCGACAGAGGCGTGAAGTCATTCCACGTCTGTCGCTCGCGTCTCTCGTGTCTTTCGCCGTCGCGTCGGCTTTCCACCAATCACATGTTTCGGTTATGTTCGACCATGCTCGGTCGAAATCGCCTATGTTCGGTTAAAATCGTAACGAAAGCCTAGTCGGGCGCGCCCGCACGAACAATGACCTCGAACAGGCCTGCCAAACTTCACGATCGAATACCCACTTTCACTTGATTCAATCGCTAACCGTTACCCTCATAGAAATATTTTATAACGTTACTTTGTCTTACAAAATTTTGATACTTTGTATAATATAGTATTTGAAAAAAATAATTTATTACTTTACACTTATTATATGCAACAGTATAATGTAACATTACTAAAAAATAGAAAGTTAAAATCGAACGCGTTTTGATAAAATATAAACGTGTTCATATTTATTAATATGAGATTAATGTTTATATCATATAAATAACAAAAAAGAGCTACTTGATACCTGTAGTACTAAAGAGCAAAGATACGGTGATACATAGAATTTTATAATAGTGTGATATTTGAATTCTTATTCAAAACATGTATTCGGAAGTCACGTGTTAGAATGATTTCCTGAATAGTATATATCACTATGTTTCCATTTCCGCATGCTCATTTAAAATGACATTTCCAATTGTAATTGACGTCATAGTACTTGTATTTTTCTTTTTGGAATTATTTCACTTATGACTCAAAGAACATATTTTATTCATAATAACAAATTAATATTTTATAATATACACATATTATTTCTTGTTTTTCAGTATATACGTAAATTTGTGCATAACTAGGCATATTACAAAAGTTACATGTAGTACAAAAGTGCATATATAAATTATCAAATTACTAAATCTATAAATCGAGTCTAAAACAATTTGTTCAATTTTTTTGTCTTCAAAGTTTATTATAAAATATTTTTACTTTTATATTTGTCACTTAACATATTATATTATATCTGTATAACGTTATTTAATACTGCCATGATAAAAAATAAAATTTTTCGTAACAATATAAATATTTTCCAACTGTTAATTATACATCGATATGTAAATATAAAGCTACAAAAATTCTCAGGATTTTATTGACATTTTCTGTGGTCTTTAAATCGATATTACTACGATTATCGCTTGTTTTATGCCATACCTTTGGAAAAGGATATGGTATCAAATGTAGGACAGGAATATCTAAAATAAACATTTTACAATAAATACATGCAGTATACAATATATGTACATGTAAAAATCAATATTTACCTCGATGTAAGAAAGGAATGTGATCATCATCAATATGAGCTTCCATGGAATATGGTTGAAAGTATGTTTGTACACGTTGTTCATAAGAATATGACTCAAACTTTTTTAAGGAAGCTAATTTATTTTCAACAGCCATCAACAAAGAATACCAATTTTCTGTATTACTAAAGTAGTTGTAAAATGTTGGATCTGGTGCACCTATTAAATCTAATAGAACCAGTAAATCCTATAAAAAAGAATAAGCAATGTATATTTATATAGGTTTTTATATATTTACTAATACTTACAATTTTATCCAATTCAGAAATATTTTCTCCCTGTTCATAAACAGTATAATTAGTATGCCACACTTTGGCCAAATGTTTTGAACCATAAATAGAATCATTCGGACCCCATTCTCTAAAAGCCTCTTCACCATCAAAAAATATGAACATTAAACTCACGTCATTCTGCAAATAAAACTGATATGATTGCGGAAAGTTGAATAACAATTATTGATAATACACCACTTACATTTTTTATAGAGTCTAAATAATTCTTCATAACTTTAGCTAAGTTAATCATTTGAGCACATGGTACTGCACTATCTGTAGCACCAATAAAATTCCTTTTTCTAGTATACTTTGAGTCATAATGGCAAGCTAATGTCAAATATCGTTTTGCATTAAGATTTAATCTTGCAATTATATTTTCAAATTGTAAAATTCCAAAAGTTGGAGTTTGCTCTTCAAACTTATCAGTTTCCACAGACCAACCAAGATCTTCCATTGACTTCTTAATGTACTATAAGGAAAAACAGAATTTTTCTTATCAATAATTGTAATTTTCCTTTAATTACATCACATCTTGTTTACACATTTTATATCGCAATTTTATATTGAAATTATTAATACTGTAATGAATCCAAGTCCATTATAATATTATAATTTTATAATTAAAAGAATATATCTTATTGGAACACATTTCTAACATTTATATTATTGTAACTTACATTTTTTACTCTTGTATGCTCTGGTGTTCCAACGATTCTCACGACACATATGTTATCTAAAACTTCCTCTATATGATCTACATTTGACAGATCTGACAATTTCATTATTTGATTTTTTGATAGCCTAGCTGGCATGTGATAGTACTGGAATCATTTCATGACTGTAACTAATGTATGTTGATGATAATCAATGAGATGTATTGTGAAAGATGACTTTTGAAAATGAATATGCACAGGAAAAGTGAAAGTATTCGATAAAAGTGAATAAATGACAAAAATGTTTGACTTGCGTGTATTATTTACCTTTTCATTTTGAAAACGTGTTTGAGTTATAATGTTTGAGCCGGTTATTAAATAACAGCAAAAAAGTAAACAAATTTGCCAAATGAGGGCGATCATCATCATACACTCTAGCAAACTTGAACTGAACTGAATGCCGCGAAAGAACCATTGTAGGTGTTAAATCTGCGCAGCCATTTTGAAACGATGCTCACGTGACTGATACAAGTCTTGATTTCTACTGGTTAATTGCACTAAGCAATATGCATAGAGTAAATTTTTATCTTTATTTTTCAAAACTTTAGGTAAGTAAAATAATTATAAATGTTAAATTAAACAATATTTATTAAATATATTTCTTTATTTAATATGTCAAAGTATTTTAGAGTTGATACACGATAGCGAACGAAATTTAAATAGCTACAAAGTTTGAACTTTTAAAACGTACGTATCTCGAAGGAACAGTGTGTCTTCAAACCGGTTTAATTTTATGGACATCTTGCGATTGATAAAAAGAGAAACAAAACAGTCAAGCTGGAATTTGATGGGTGAGTAGAAGAAAATTATTCACACGTTGATAACGTACCAAATATATTAAACAACTTTTAATGATACGTTGCACCTTTTATAGTACATAAAGGGTTAGGATTTTCCATAGTATTTGTTTCTGAAAACAGTAAACGGTTTCAAATGTACATAAGCAAACAGTTATACTTACATTATCAAATTTCTAGTCCATTTGTCTAACTTTCTCGGTATAACTGTAACAATTGGAAGAAGTAGCAATAGGAATAAATCTGATTTAATTTATTTACTCAAAGAAATGTGTATAAAGTTATTCAAATATCTTTTACTTCTTAATACCTTACGTAAAGATACCGCAACAAAAAATCTTACATGTCGTTATTAAAAAAAGAAAAGATCTATACGTTAGAAAGTCTAGTGAGTCGATGATGCGAATCGTTCTTATGAAATGAGATATTTGTGAATGATACGATGCACCCATTTTACGCTTTCTGCCATTTACATCGATCTGACTAATGGATGTTTCTCTTGCACCATGTTGCCGAATTTTTCTTTTAACAACCACGATCGAAATTTCTACTCGATTAGAACATAAATAAACAAAGATTTCACCGCAATATTTATTCCACGTACTTTCCCCTTGATTTACTAACTCTTACTTAGTTACCGATTTCTCCTTACTGTTAATTATTCTTCCTGCAATTAACAAATTTCTTGCTAGAATGCAAACAAAGGTAATGACGCATTCAGTGATACGATGCCGTCAATTTACAGTAAGAATAAAAAAGTAGTTGAAAGTAAGACACTCAGAATAAATGGTTAACCTCATCAATCATACAGTACTTTCAGAAATTCGACGTCACGATATTGCGGGATAAATGCTGAACGGTAAACGTTCCTGATTCCCCTGAGAAAGATCATGTAGCCAATCAAACATGTAATCAACGACCAGGTATGTATGTATATCTCTTCCACGCTCAAGACGCATTATTATTACTATTACCATTACTATTATTATTGTCCTAGCACGAACAGCACATACGAAGAGTAATGCAGTACAAATATTAGATTTGAAAAAGAAAAAATATATATAGAGGGTCATCCCAGTTCTAAGTAAGTACGCGGATTGTTTTTGAGCAATTGTCTTTCTCGCGAGTCAAACTGAATCCCGTGCGAGCGATCACGTACCAAACGGACACCTGCCGAAAGAGAAAAGGGAGATGGGAGATCGTGGGACCCGCGGGTATGCACCACAACGTCCATAACGTAGCGTTTAAAACAAATGATAAATTATGCCTAGGGCGGGACCCAAGGTCGTCCTTCTTCTCTGCTTTTTTTTTTCTCTCCCCGCACAGGCTCGGTTTGGGATTTACGATCGGCCTCTCGGAGTCTTCGTTTTTTGTCTCGTTCGTTTCTTTTTTTATCATTCCCTTTGGGGATCATCGCTTGCCAGATTATGTTTTGTTCATTGCGAGCACGTTTCACGCTCCGCACTCTAGACTCTTTCCACTGTTGGTAGAGATGACACGAGGCTTCTTCAGTAGTTGTATGGTCCGTACTGCGATCCGTGGTAGTATGGTCCTGGATATGCTGCCGGTGCTGGGTAGCCGGCATAAGCGTACTGTTGCTTTTGAGGATATACTAAAATCATGAGAAAAAAAAATGTTCATTCGTTTGTCGTGCAGATGGTGGTTCTTAGCTGCGGGTAATTATCATTTCCGTCGGATACAAATAGGTTGTTATTCAGACACGTTATTTTAAATTCTCTGCGTATTTCGATTTTAGAATTGGCACGGATAAATATACAGAACGTTCCATTTTCATTCGGTATTTGAATTGAAATCTATCATTCACAATTTTTGTTGTTTAGTCATGAAATATGCGAAGGTCACTTCAAGATCGTTCAATTTCGATATATCCATCAACTATGATAGGTGAAACTGTCAAGGTCACTTCAAGATTATTCACATTTCATCGACTTCTCCAATGAATATAAGTTCAGGAATACAAATGAAATACCCTGCAGAATCTATTGGCTGCGCATAAAAGACACTGTTATCAGAAATACTGAATCATTCAACACGGAAAGTTAATAACACGCTAAGAACCACTTTCGCGAATATTCTTAGTTCTAGTTGTTTTGACAAACGGAATCTTTCCTTTCGTATTTGCATTCACCTCGATTTGCATTATCTTTCAATTGCTTTCGCTTATTACAAAGGTATAAAAATAAACGACGCCAACTTCCGGTTACTCTGAAACCCGGATGTCTTAAGATTTGAATAGCCACTTTAAACCCGCTCGATAATTACGATTCCGTTCACTAGTTAATTTTTCTTATATGAATATTATTACAGATCATTCGATTTGACAGCAAGGAGGTTAATACCGGAATGATTTTTATACCGTGGGCGTTCGAGACAATCAATGGGGAAAAGACGTTCTCTTTCGTGAGTTCAAGCATGCTCCTGATTATTCGTCTTCGCGAGGGTGGACGTAAATTGAATTACGCATTGACATGGCCATGCACACTACTGAATACGCAAACGCGGAAATCCTTGCGCGGCAACAGACTTCGGAGGATCGAGCGTAAAATTAGGCAAGTGTGTCGCTTTCCATGGGGCTACTTAAAACACACCTGTGTTTGCCGCGTAGCTCTACGTGTTCTTCCGGTTTTTAGTATTTTTGTCAAGTAAATTATCAGGTTAACGAGAATATCCTGTTTGCTGATAGATCAACGAACAATTTAATGAAATGTCTTCTCTCTGTATAATTTACAAGTGATATTTATGTACGCGACTGCTGTCGCTGATACTACCTTTTTTCTTTTATTTTTTTATAGTGAAAAGAAAACTTCAAACGGTTCCAAGAACGAAACACAAAGTATCGCTTAAATCGATGATTGATGGAGGCCATTTCATCTAGAAAGTTTTCCTCAGGATCAGAGCGTGACAAAATTGCTTTAATCCACGATGGAAACAGACCGTGAGTGGAACGAGTAAGAGTTTCACGAAGACGAATATCGAGCAATCTTTTTCCCACGATGTCGCTAATGCTTAACAATCGATTTTATCCACGATAACGGGGTCGTATTTTAATTAACAAGCTAACTCTACTTGGGATCGATCGGTGTTTTATGTACAACATATTATTTTCTTACAGGGGCCATTTCTCTGATTAAAATGTTAAATAAGCGGATAATAATTTATCTCATTCTCTGTAAGTACTTTCATTTTATATGATTATCGATTAGTTTGGGACATATTTGTTAAGTCTATAATTAACATTTATACGTTATGTTTGTACTTGCAGCGATCATTCGTTTGTCTTCATTTTTCGTTTAAAGGTTTGTGAGATTTGGATGTTTCATTGTAACGTGATACGTGATCTTACAGTCTAAAATGTAATGAATTTGATGACATAGAAGCAATTGAAAATTAAACGCTAAACGTATTTGAAAGTTGCAAGCAGTCTGATTTTCTAACGAGATTTTCACGTTTCATTCCAATTAACTTCGTTCTGCTCTCTGATGACTTTGATATCATGTACCATTTATAGTTTTACCAATACCAAATATGTCAGTAAATGTGTCAGCTGTAAATATCACTACTAACTCGTTTTGCAAAGTCAGATATTTCAACAAGAATACATCGATACATTATCTGCTTAAATACGCGTTAATTAACACGATAAATTCTCCGTTTTGTTTTGTTGTTACGTTCAAATGCATGCCATAATTCTCTTACATCATAGGTACGCCGATTTCTACTTTACGTAAATCTTGATTCGTTGCTTCTATATCAACCATCTTTCTTTTTCACTATTATTATTTTTTTTTTTTTTTTCATTAAATTCCTAGTATCCTCAGAGTCGATTCGAGTTAGTAGAACGACCGCCGTTACTTTCAGACCAAGGAACGTCATTTTCGGGGTCAACCCAGTGATCATGAATCAAAGTTAGTGGTACACGATGCACGCGCAGACTCCTTTCTTATAACCACGAATATTTCAACGGCAACATCTGTTAGCGCGTTCAATTACAAAAAAACGTGACAGGAAAAGAAAAATGCAAGTCAATGCAGTTGGACAGTCATCACGGTATCAGCATCCCATTTCGTCCACTTACATTTCTTCAAATTCAAACTCCCGCCATTCAGCATGAAAGAAGGAAAACGTTTGCAGTAATTGAATATGGAAAAATAATTTTCCAACCGGATGGCAACATCCGTGAAGCAGCCGAGAACCACGCGAGAGTTTCTCGACCTGGAACAGGAGTCTGCGCGAACTCGTCGCATTCGTGGCAAAAGCAAAAGGTGTTAAATATGTACCAGGCATGAGGTACTGCATGTTCATCGCCTCCTCGCGCATTCTCTCGCCCCTCAAGCAAATCGCCGCGGCGCTAAACAAGATCGCGCTGACCAACGACCAACCGACGCCGACCCAAGCGACCACGTACGACCAGTCGTACGAGATTAGTGAGTTGTCCTTCAGGACCTAGAACCGCGTTCCAGAAAAAAAAGATGGGGGAAGTTAGTACGGCCGTTTCAGCGTTTGCATGTCACCTGGCATGATGTATTGAACGTTCTGTGCCTGTTCGCGGGCATGTTCCCGCCGGAGGCAGGATGCCGCGATCAGAAATAGCGTCATCGTGCCTAAACACGTGGCCACCCCCAGCCAGGCAAGGTAAAATGACCAGCCGTACCACTGCACCGTGTTGTCTCTTAAAACCTGCGGGCAAATGTCTCTGTAAACATCTATGCATCTCCTTCTGAGACCACTCTCTCGTTTCTGATGCCACTGCCTTTGGTCCTTACAGCTGTTTGGATCGATGCTCTGCATTTGTCATGTATGGCTGTAAGGAATCTTTCAATTGAAAGTAAGGTGAACCAATATCTGGTGGTTCGTGGAGTTGATTAGAGTTGTTTTCATAATTCGGTAAGTTTGAATTTATATTGGTTCTCCTTACTTGGATGACGTGGTTGCTGGAAATAGAATAATATGTGTTACGTCAAGTATGCATGTTACATCAAGATTGTTTGAACCTCGTCGACGATGAGATAGAAATATGTATTTTCGTCTGGTATTGAAAGCAACAAGCTACTTTCTACGTTACACAAGTCCGTTGCGGTTGTGAATGTTTATCGCATCTTGATGTACACATTACAACGATACCGACACCGGAAATCCACAAACAATTATATAACTAATTTTCGCAGGTGATTGCTTGAAAAGCGGTAGTCGGTATCGCGTGAAAATGCCAATAGGCGTGAACAAACTTTTATGAGGATATATGTGCTTTTTCTAATTTTAAGGGATTTTTTAGATAAAAACATTACTTACGTTGCTCCATTGTTGGTAGTATTCTTCACCGACGATTTTCTCTTTCTCATAGTATTCCACACCATGCCAAAGTCCCATAGCGCTGGCACTCAATAGGCCTATGTTGTCAAACAGTTTTCATTTGTAAATAAAACACTGTGAAATGAGAACAAGTGATCGCCCTCTTCAAGACTTAATTTGATTAGCGATATTTCGACTCGAATTGACAAAATTTATGATATTCTGATACTGGTTTATACAGTTTTGTTATTAAACATAGAAAAGTTGGGAGATGAACTACGAAGCCATTGAATTTATGAAGCCACTAACATGCTAGCAACATCAAGATTGCGGTGGCTGTGATATTTCCTGGTGACCTCTTCCAACAGCCTACCACTCCCGTCCAGAATGCCGTAAAGATTGCGACGAATCCCACTATAAACAGAGCAATCACAGATCTGCCCATGTCTGAAAATCAGTAAACATAATTGTAGACAGTGATAATGAAATCTCATCGACACGTTATTTAATTTGGTCTACGTACGAAGTCGAGTCATTGCGTCGTCGGAGAAGCCTCTCGTCAGATTTTCCTCATCGGGGATGAAGTAATTGATGTTCATACAGTGTGTCTCCACAGGACTTAGGTACGTTTGAACTAGAACAATTAAATACGCAAACGAAATTACGTTAATTCGATGTTAAACTTACAGGAGCAGTATGGAATTACGAAATCTGCGCGAAGTTGCGAAAATCGATGCAGTCTGTTTAAGGAAGTTTCACGGTGGCAGCCAATTAATTGGACAGTGATGGAAATTTCCTCGGAGACGTTCTAATTACGCACGTGTCTAATGGCCGATTGCAAAATGAACAGGCTTCGAATTCTTCTACTATTTAAAATGAATACGAGATAGTTAGGAAATCGTTGCCTTTCGAACGTAAATTTCTCTTCGTCCCTAACGTCATAGATAGACATAAAATTATATTCGATGTACGAGTAATCGGTAGTCTAAGTACAGATAAAAATTCCTACTGCAAGAAACAAAGTGACTTTTAATCGACGAGGTAACTATGTAACTCGATAGGTGACTCGAATACTTGTCGGGATAATTCGAATCGATCGAAGGAATTCCTGAGCTAAAAGGTGTCGACTTTTTTCGTTACAGCCCTGGCATATCGTGCACACGCGTATCGAAAAGCACGTGACCCAGAATGCAACGCGCTATCACCGACTGCGAAGTATACACAGCGTGTGTGTACACACATGTTCGAGTTGGCTGGCGTTCGTATGCCTCTAGCTTGTCTTTCATGGGCAACGGTACTCTTTGGCCATTCCAAATCTACGAAATACTACTTTCGAAAGGCATTTCACGTAGTGAAAAGAAAAAGTCGCGCTCGTGTCGCGATGCTTTCACGGTTTCCTGTGTTTCTAGGAACGCCAAAGAAAAGTGTAATGACATTAATTGCGAATCCACGACCTTCTTCATCTTCTCCATCCTCTTTTTCTTCTCTTTTGTACATAGTACACGTGAGCATAGACCTCAGGTATTTTTTATCTTTCCTCGTTAAATATCCATGTAAAGAATTAATTATAATTTACAGACATTTATTCAAAAGTTGTAGATTTTCCGTTCGCGAGGAAGGAATTCTTGAAAAGTGAAGGAAGACCTTCAAAAACGAGGACAGAGTCGTTCGCAGAAGCAAAGATAGAAGAAACATCTGCACGTAATTCGAAGGCCCAATTAAGCTTTCAATGTCTGTGACGCGTGAGGGATGCGTCGCGTAAACGCGCATACCGTTTGAAATATTTGAGATTCAGTCGGTGACGGCCGTTTCCTCGACCTTCTTCGAATCTAGTTTCGCCTAAACGAGGCGCCATGCCAAGATCGTTGACTCGTGTCTAACTGTATATGCGTTAAGACAGCACCTCGCCATTCAAGAATAGGTTTCTTGTTCATCATAGGGTCCATTCCGTTTCCATCTTTTTTTCGTCAGTATGACGAGTCGTCGCAGCCAAAGACGCAGAAAATAACATAAACAAAAGAAAAATCTTGGCCAAAACCGGTCATTGACTGGTTTCTTCAAATTTTTCACGCGTGCATCGACGATGGTCGACGCGCATACACCTGACCTCCATTTTGTAGGACGATTTCTGCCCGAAGGTGGGAATATCGATGAATATTTCCTTACGACGTCAAGTATCGCGAAGTTAAATCTGCACGTAAGTCGTAACAAATGCAAATATTTTTGATACATTTTTATCATCACCACTGAATGAACTCTTGTTCTTTTTTCCGCTTCAACGAGGTCTATGTACGATCACGCATGCTAAGTGAATCAAATACGAAGCCGGAAATGGAACGCCGGAAGCAAACGGAACGTCTGAGCCGATAAGGAACTGGCGGTCGAAGAACGGTACAAGACAGTACACGTGATGTATCGATCGTTTCGATTGTTTTCCGCTCAAACGACGGGAACAACCACCGTTGTTCTCATTCCCCGAGAATTTCTCAGTACTTTCTATTCCTCGGTATTTCATTCCTCAGCTTGTTCGCGGTTATAATAGAGCTCGATATCGCTCCGGATTAAGGAGGAATAAAAATAGCATTCTCTGGATCGTAGATCTACCGAAAGTCCTTTGATTCATCGCGACCGTAGCGCTCTTCCTTCGAAGGATACAGGTACTTCATGAAACTCGAGACTTCCGGGCAAACTGGAATTGCTCCGTTACACCGCGACGAAGTTTAGAAAATGCCTGCGTTTCTCATCGTGAGAAAATGCGAACCTTTTCGAATAATGAGCTCATAGAATATTCAAGTTTCAGTCGGCCGTAGGATTGAGTGAACGTACTTGCAAAGTGTTGATAGGCTAAGTGAATGAACAGTAGCTAGCTATATCGAGACGTAAATTATGTGTATTATATATTGTGCCGGATACTTTCCGTTTACCTCGTCAATGGGGACCTGGAATGCAAGGGAACGAAGCTTTAATTTTTATTTTCGAGCCAATTCCTTTATCGAAAGTAATATCTTATTGTTATTTTTAACGTCACTGTCTAAACGTGAGAGTAAAATACGAATGTCGAATTTCGGCAACCGCAAATCGGCACTCAGACACCGTTTTATCTATTCCCATTGCCGTTTCGGTATATAATCTTCCGTTATCTAACCTAGATTTTCGTTACTTATTTTATTTCTCTTAATACTTTGTGAAGTTTCGTATCCGTATCGTATCGAGGTCTATGGTTTTCATTATGGTAGATATGAATATACTACTATGAATAGCAAAGCGCAAGCTAGTAGCGAGTGCCAGGTGCGGCACGTTGATTCAGTCATACGCGTTACGTGGCTGGCATAACGTTGTTTTATGACGTCTGTCATTGTCCTAAGGCTCTTAAACCGTGATGAATTTTTGTGTATATACATAGCTAATCGCATATTGTTCAAGCACATATTGTCACATTACCACGTTGATAACTTTATATTTCAATTCCACTTCAGAAACTGCTATTCTCAAATTTTTAATACCTCTTCTTCAACATCTTGAGAAAAAGATCATTTTCCTTCGATTATATCGTGGGATTTATCTACTTTTTTTGTCATGGTGTTATTATCTTTCCTTTCCATGGCGTTTGCTATTATTCCTATTCTCAGTATTATTTTTATCGTTAGTAGCCTCCTGGTGTCTCTATAGGTTCCCATGTTTGATGTCCACTCATCTTTGTAAATACCGTGATATCTGTCTTTAAGGGTCGAATTATTGTATCAAACATAAAAGATGAATTTTCATAAGCACATTTTTCTATATTTAAGAGGCAAACTTTTGTGAGTATAATCGATGTAAGAAATATAGCGAGATTTAGCGCCTTTATAATCGAATTGAGAAACTTGAAAAGATGGAGAGACTTGAAACATCAATTACGGTTCTATGTTTAACTTTAGTTCCGCCCCTATTGAAGCTGCATAGGGTCTTGAATGAATGTCAGCGCATCAACCACTGCTGCTACTTGATGTTTTAATGCTGGATCTCGTTATATCGCGAAGGCTACTGTAATCATCGCGACGTTCTATCGACCTTGTATGAACCACATGGAAAGACGATCGGACACTGACGTCGGCTGTTTGCATATGAAAAACGATAATCCTAATTGCATACACTGCGAAGACTGGGAAATGCGCCTCTTTGTTGCGAAGCTGCTGCACTTGGCTCCCTTTCACGAACCTGGCTTCTTTTATTATGCAAACGAAGTTTCCATTTGTCGAACTCGCGCGATCATCTATTGTGCGAGAATTTCACAGTGAAATGGAAAGAAAATTATTGTTATACCTGAATTCGAAATTTTAGAAAATCTATTTTCGAACTGCTCGCTTGCAATTAGGCGAATAGAACGTACTTCATGCATTTTCATCGATACACTCTTCCATTGCGAATGAGGTTTCTACGTATGTTGTAATCGTGATCGAAGTATACTTAAGAAATTTGTTCGAAGTCGATTCTCTTGGACGTGTAAGTTTCCTCAATTAGTTTTTATCATTTTTGATTGCTTTGCTTGGGGTACAATCGTTTTTGCCGCGCATCATTACCGTAGAAAGTTGAACGGAAGAAATAGGCGATGCAATTCATGGATATTATCACGTGGAATTAAATAGATACCTTTCATGACAGATTCTGATCCTGATCACAGCTGAACGTGTTTACGATTGCCAGACAGCTATGAAACCACGTTCTCCATGTGAAATTTCGTTTCGTTCGTCTTGTTTCACATCGTGCTGAACAATTTCACAGCAATTTGAACTGATGCCAGTAGTTTGCCAACTATTATAAACACGCGTTTTCTAAACATATGTATACACCATTGTGAAGGTATTAATAATTTAGCCGTTGAAGTCTTAGTCGTACCGAGGTAAAATTATATTTATCAAGGCTGAAAATTAATGTTTTTAAACGAGTTATCCACAGTTTATCATAGCGAACGATTAAGAAGTAAAAGGATTATTTCTCGATCGAATGAAAAGTTCAGTGACTGTTGGAAATAAAATTATGATCGAAACGGTCCAGTTGCTGATCTAACATCAGCAATAATTGCGAGGAGACGTTGGTTTCACTTAAAAAAAGAGTAAAATGGAAAGAAAAAGCATTCAGATGTTCCCTGAGCGAACCATCTTCTTGGGAATCGAGTAATTCAAAGATTTCACGCTTTGATGAGCATTTGATCTCAAACTGGATTCTAATACCACGTTCTAACTCAATTTCTAGGCGAAAAAGTTGGATTATCCATAATTGCTTTTCAAGAGAAAAATTCTTTTTATTCGTAAAAAGGCGATGCGGTTACCCTACTTCCCACCGGTTGGTATGGGAGAGGTGAATGGGTAGAGTTTCATATTTTTCTTTTTTTTATTATTACTACGTTTTTATTTCGTCTATTTCTTATCAACGTCCACTAACATCCTTCATTCATAACACTAGAACTATCATCCAAACTATAATATTATAGGTAACATCAAACTTTTTATTTTTTCTAATTAGAAAAAATCTGCTTTTGGTAAGGCAGAAAAATAAATTCATTCTAAATGTATTCCCAAGCTAATGTTTTGTTATATTTATAGAAAAACTCACACATGCAAGAATTAATTGGTCCATAAAATAAGTATTACCCGGTGCTACGTTTCTTCACAAGTTGTTAGAGAAAATTCGCATCAGGTAAATCTCATCCATAATAAACTCAAGACTTCTGCTATTCTTTTGCGAACCTTATTACAAAAATAACATCGACTTTCATTGAAATAAACTTGTAAATGTATATACCTATTTATTTTCATCTTGTCGCTTTAGTTATTATTTATGTACACTATAGCTCGGTATTCGTTGCAGGTCAGTAGTTCCAGTGTTAAGGAATTCTTCGTATAACTGAGAATTATGGCAAGACACGTTCTCCATGTGGCAGAAACAGGAAAGCCACCCGGAGTCAATATTGACCAAGGGAACTCGTGGAAGCGCGAAGGAGACGTCTTTGGGTCATCACGTACACGCCAGCAATTTCACGAGAGCCTCTTCCTTTCTCCTCCAACTGCGTGCAACCGAACCAACCGATTATAAACTCTTAACCTATTACGTGGAATAACCCGCGACATTACGGTATCGTAACGTAGAAAGTCCTCTAAAGGCCGATATCTCTTGTAGGAACCAGCAACTCGCGAGAAATTCGTCCTAGTCTCTTTCGTGGTCCTGTCACGTTGGTTTCCCCAAAAACTCGCGAATATCTCTTTGTTCTTTGGCGAACTCTTTAAATCGTGGAACATTAAAAAGTCATTGCTCTGCGATGTTCCATGAGGTCAGAATGAATTTTACCGAAGGTAGCAGTACCTTTTCAGGAATTGCAAGAGCAAAATCTCTGAAACCGGTCATTTTGACTCTGATAGTTCTGGTGTCAAACAAATTCGTTTTAACTCACGACAGTTGCAGACGGAATGCTTTCACTTGAACCCTGGGGGTCAAGTAAGAACCGTTCAATCTATGGTTCGAATCACGTGTTTCCATATATTTCGGCGGCGATATCTTTAAAAAAGCTCGATCAGGTTGCGCTTACCAGTCGGTGGCCTTTCTTTGGGATAGCATATCCTGAAGAGACCCTGCGTCCTCGTGTAGTAATAGTACTTCGTATTCATTTGCTCCACCAAGTGGCTCTGCTCGGCATGCTTGGCTGCATATTGCTGCAACAAAACAATTTGTCCGAATGATTCACGCTATCCAACGATCCGTTTCCCTGGTGCTCGCTCGCGTGTACTTCTATTAATTAATCACACCGAACAATCGAATCGCAAATGAGTTTAATCGATGAAAATGATCGGATTGGCCGGTGAAAACGATAGCGAGGGAAGAAGGAAACATTGTTTTGAACGGAGTGAACGGTCGTTGGTTCCCGAATGCAGATTAGGAACGAGTCGTAGTCGTTTTATGGAAATATTACGATCGTTAGAAAGTAAGAAAGCAAGAATCGGAATCCCTACATGAATTTAGAAGGCCAAACGTCTCTCGATACCGCTGGAAAAAGTCCAAACGAATAGATTATAGGAAATTATTCATGAAGCGATCGCGGTCGATTTCGTGAAACGACTGTTTCCCAATGCTGAAGAAATGCATCGCTCGATAATTGACCTTATTCATCGATCAGATCCTAGTCAAAGTGGCGATTGAAAATAGAAAATTGTAACCTTTTCTGCTGATCTCGTGAAACGACCATTTCCCAACTTCCAAGGAATTCATCTATGAATAATCGACGTTATTCATCCATCAGAACCTAGTTAAAGCAACAATTGGAAATGGAAGATCGTCTAGTTGGATCACAACTAACGACAAATTATAATACACAGGTTACCACAGAATGAAGGATGAATTACAACTTTCTCTGAACGTAATTGTATGCACATGAATTTCAAAAGGAAGACTAAGCTTTATGAAATCGACAGATGAAATTACTCTTCGGCTGACAGTCGCGCAGGATATCGCGTAGAAAATGGATTTTCGTCGGAAGTTACGTGTGCCAGGCGAGGCTGAACCAGGTTCGCGGAGGAAATTGCGGAAGGAAAGGAAATCGCAGGCGTGTTACAAATTTTCAGTTCCAACAGCGAACGCTGGTATCTGGCTGGTCGCTTCCTGAAGAAACGAAACCGCGCGTTATCCTAGAAGGAGGCTTAGAGAGCGTGTTTACTCAACCGTACCGACTCGAGTTCCGGACTTTCTTGCGATCGAGGATGCGCAATGCATACCGCCCTCTAAATTAAATGTAATTTTAGATCTTATGACAGCCTGGTGGACGGTAGAACCGTTCTTCTGCATCGTCGGCCAAGTATGAGAATCCTCTTACAGCCGCTCCCCGGCATGGAAACGGAATTTCTAGTTTTCCTTTCTTACCGTTTCCCTTTACCTTCCTCTCTACAGTCGCGTGTAACTTTGTTAGAACTGGGTACATATGTGAAAAGAAACGGTAATTCTATTCTTGGTTCTTTGGTAGTTCAGTGGTTAAACATGGATGGAATGGAAGTAAATTTAGCTTAGGGTTTCTTTTGCTTTAATGAGGTTCAGTCTCGATGGAATAGAATGGGAGAAATAAGAGAGTGTGTTTAGGGAACAGTTAGGTGAGAGTGAATTATAGTCTTCTATGCCTTTCCAGTAATTTCATGGCGCTATAATCTCGACGAAAAATCCTATGATTATAAATTAAATTTGATCTTACAGGGAAAGATTGGTTGGTACATGATGCTGTTGATAAAAATAATTGCCAGATAGCAAATGGCAAAATAATTAATTTCTTCTATTACCTACTTCTGTTCGTAGTGGATACGTTATATAATAGATTTCAGTTATTCGTTCCAGCGATTGGTTCCTTATCATTAACCTTTAAGCAACGTGTTGATTATTCGCAACTGTTGTTTGGAAGATTACTGGTGTGGTGGAACCGGGACACCAATGCTGCTTAAATCTACCGTGAATAACTAGTACCCACATCGTTGCGAGTGTACCACATTTTTAAACACCTCTTTTTATCCTCCATTGCGATCGTTCGCGTAATCCCTGCTCTTCTATGTGCAGGAAAGTAAGCATTACATCGCCTTCGCGCATTGCACAAATTGAAAACCTATATCGAACGCGTATTTTTATTCCAGAGTCACACCTGTCTTCATCTTCAACCACCAGAGGGACTTGCATCAAGCATATTTCTCACGAATTCCTTGCAAGACCACCGATAGTTGCTATTTCAGAGAGAATTTCAGGATATCTCTGTAGCAGATCCATTCTAGAAAGTATGCTGACGATTTTCTGATACAGCATCACGTAGAAAGTGTAATAAGCCGTATGGGGTTGCATGGCAAACACTCGAGCCATGCGACTCGCACGATGCCAGAAAACGTGTGTTTTCATGGACGTTCATGAATCGTGTACTTATGTACTCACGTATGTATACTTATACGCGTATTTACGTGTACTTAAATACGTATTCTGAGATATAATGATAGTTCGCTACGCTTGATTCTCATGCGTGTCTCGACTGATCCTAATTTTCCAGCAAGGTACGTCGATCTGTTTTCACCGTTTCGCGGTCATCAAGATCGTTTTCTTCTCGAGGTCTCATCAAGTATACTAATAAAACAATAGTACAGTAGTTACGGTAAAATGATAATTATCCGGATTTGTGGTAAACTTTGATCATCCGCTTGTTAATTTCTTTCTAAGATCCTTCTCGTTTCTTTATTATCTATTTAATATATTCTTATCCACTTTTTTTCTACTGTATTACTCAATTTATATTCCACTTGCAGTAATTACCTCCATCGAATCTAATGATGATTAGAGACTTCGTTTTGTCAAGAAAATTCAGTTTTCTTGGCTACAGACTCGACTCAAGGATGTTGTTCAATGATATTAGGTTCGTATAATTATTCTTTTTGTTGCTATAATTTTATTATCAGCCGACGATTATCGTATGAGAGAACATGGGGACGTAGTTTAACGCCATTAGACTTTTTCTCAGATAACTGTAAACTCAGGAAGGAACTACTTTCCTGGTTCTTTTTTCTCCCTGCTCCAAAGTGTACGTACTTCCTCGTGAGCGTAATTCAGAAACTGGTTTCCTCTGAAAATAGCGCTTCCCGTTCGTGTTCCGTCGCGATTACACGAGATCATGACTATCGAAAGTATCGGCTCCTGTAATCGGTTCCACAGAAGCTGCGATGGAGCTGTTGTTCCAGAGGGAACTCGAGAAATTTCCCGTCCCACGTTGCTGTTCGATCACGATCCACGATCATAGAACGATAATTGAATTCCGAATACTCGTGGGTTGCGAGATCTTATTAACCTTGGGGAACACCCATGCCCTTCTGCGATCTATCATCGACATTTTTCCTCTCGAATGCAAAGCAGGCGTGCGATGGACGTCGACATTACCTCGATTTCTTTTTTCTCCTTCGCATCTTTCATCGTCTTCCATCTTATTTTTCATCCGACTCTCGTAAATCTGATCGCGAAACTTTTTACGACAATCGTTATAGTTATCGTTGCACTATAATTTTATGGAAATGAAATTTCAAAATAGCAAACTAAACGGGCACGACCCGTTTATCGACGATGAATCATACGACTTCCTTTCTTTTCCTACCCACTTTTATGTTCACCGCTAAATGGATTGCGTTGGGATTACACGTAAAGTAGCTACTACGTTTACTTTCTCGCGTCTCTCGTAAATCGCAACTGCGAGATTACCAAACTCGATTTACCGTCTTACAGATCGGCCAGGTTGTTACGGTAAAGCCAAGAGCAAGAAAGGAAAACCAGCGGCGGACCAGGCAATGATATTCGAGGGAGAGCCGATCTTCTTAGGACCCTCGCTCGATCCTGGTCTAACGTGGCAAAGCAACCGCTTTCTCGAGAATCCGAGAATTCTCGGCGTCGAAAACGACTCTGGAGGCCGGCGTACGATTGGAGTTTCCGCGATAATTAGTCAGCAGGTGAACACACACGCGTTACGCAGCCGATCGCTGGTGGAAAGAGAGAAAGAACGGTGTATCGCGAGCGCGTGCAGGGTACACGTGAATCAACTGCACGCATAACGGGCGCACAGTCCTTAATCGTTTGTCACGTGCGTGAAAAAGAAAAAGAAAGAGCCAGAGAGGCCCATCGAGGCCTGTCCAGGTCGTTCCAATCTGCTTTCACATCGTTGTTTCGCCACCACCGTTCGCCTCGAGCGCGGGAACATCGTCGAGCCTCGGCGATTTCTTTGACATAGAAAGGAAAACGCGGGCCTCAAGCACGCCGCTCAATGGGAATCGCTTGGCGTTAGACGAAGAGTATCTCTAACTCGCCACGAGCCAATTGTCGCGATTGCGAACCGTCCAGACCTCGCTCTGAACGTCATCCAGCTATCCCGCGGTAATTAAAGTGTCTTTTTTTCCTTTTCCTTCGCGGAGAAACTTAATATCGCGATGAAAGTGCGTTAATTAGTCGACGTTTTACTTTTCCTTCGTTTCGGCAGGTCGAGCGAGTCGACGGTGCTTCGCGACAATGGAGATCGTTCAGGTGGAGACGAGATCTGTTTGCACGATTGGTCATGGGGATTTAATGCGCTGCTCGGAGTAATTAGCTTTCGTAGATGGAAAACGAGAGAGTAATGTGGGTCTAGGACACTTTGAGTCTCTTACCTAATCTTCTCCAAGAAACTGGATATTCCGACGAGGTATTTCTGATCGATGTAAATTAAGCAACGGTTCTTACGATCGCTCTAAAGCTCGGTGAAACGCACAGGCGACGGGAAATGCAACGATTGGTTATGCGGATTTAATGCACTGTTCGGATCAATTAGCTATTGTAGATAGAAAGGAGAGATAGATATGGGTCTAGGATATTGTAGTCTCTTACTTAATCCTCGGTATTAGAATGAATATTCATATTGATCTATGACTTTTATAGAGTTCCATGAGAAGCGCAACGATTGGCTGTGAGGATTCAATGCAATGCTTGGAGTAATTACTGTTTGTAAGCAGGAAACGAAAAAAGATCTGGGTCTAGGACGCTGTGAGGCTTTTATCTGATCTTCAGTGTTACACTAGGATATTCCTATTGGTTTGCGAATTCTATCGAGTTCCATTGACGAAAATTCAGGGATACAATGTTCGTTAAATCTTGAGGTGGAGGATTGAGTTATTTCTGACGAACTTAAACCGACCAACGGTTCCTCTAGTCGCTGTAAAGTTCGATGTAACGCGCTGGCAACCGGAAATGCAACGTGCTAAGTTCAACCATATAATCGCGAGTCAACTTGTGCACCGGTGTCGTGGTTAAAGGGACCAAGTATGCGTGGCGTTCGCCAGCATTACGACAACCTTGCGAATGATAAAGTGCGAAATATGGTCGCGTGGGCGACGACGCGTAACCCCTGTGTGTCGACGCGTGGGACGTAATAGCTGGTGGAGATTTTCTGTTAAAAATCAGCTTAGATACAATCTTGACATAAATCGGAAAACGTCCTGTTCCTCGCGACAGAAAGGAAAATGTATCGCGTACCCTTTGTTTCCCTCAGGCTGATAAGAGAAAAGAAAGGAATGAATGATGCATGATAGTTCCACGATCGTATCGAGTGCTTTCTTAACAGAATATACTGCACTGTACAATGCAGCATATTTATCCTGTAATATAACTGTAATGCAAACGAAGTTCTTCAGCTCCTTTAGTCACGGTCTCTTTTTGCTGATGAAATTTTTTTACGAATAAAATATTAACCGATAGCAAAAGAAATTTAGTTTCACATAAATGTTAATAAACGTGATAATGTTATTAATTATTACTTATGCGACAAAGACAAATCTGAATATCAATGAGAATGCTGTCCTTGCTTATATTTGTGCAGAGAATTAAGTCTGAATAATTAAAATACCTGTACTATATATACGGTACTATATATACGATATAATAATTAGAATTTTGCTAAAAGCAGCTGCATTCTTGGAATATATTCAGAAATGAAATATAAGAAACCTGTTATTTTTACCACTTTGGAATTTTTCGTATTAACGAGTGCAGAATTATCATGCAGAAACCTTCTTGATAGAGATCGAACTTTGCTTTCTGTGTCAAAGACATCTCATGAGATTGAAACGTAACTTCGTATTTACATACGCAGCTGCTGACACGAATTCATTTTGCGATTACAATTTCTTACAATCTCGATTCATTAAAACAAGTCGTATAATTTCTGTACAATTTCCATTGCAGAACCAGAATGCACGTCAGAATTTCCATGGCCTAACCAGTTTTCGGTATTCCGCTATTCCTATTCGGTGTTCAGCATTCCTCCGCCAGCTTTCGGAATTTCCTTATTTTATAGAAATTATTGCAAGTATGAGAAAAGGTGAATACGTTAACAGAAATTCCAGAATAATAATATTTATGCCTACGAAGGCGAAGGATTAGAGAAAACACGTGTTTGGAATATTACGTAAAGCGTAGAAGCAAATTGCGTCCAGCGAGCTATAAATTATTCGTTATTACAAGCGAGATCTGCCTCTGTGAAAAAGAATGATTTCTGTTTCTTCTTTTCCGGCTGCCGGCCGCGCGAGATGCAAATTTCTGGAGCAAAAAAGGGCCACCGAGTTCAATGTCCTTATGCTCTCGGCGTATTAATTAAACGCCCCTTATCTCTGCAGGGATTAGTAAAAAAAGCGCATCGTTGTACCGTTCACTGCTGGAACTCGTTCCTAAATAACATTTCGGTTTCCATGCTGTAACTTTCATTCCAATTTTTCAGCACTGTTACGCAGCGAGCCAGCCGTCGAGTTTCCACCGGCGAGTAAATTCTGCAGGCTTCCATTACGCAACTCTCTGCACGTCCGACATCTTCGACCCTCGATCATCCGATGCGACGTTCCATCCGCGATGATGCTGTCTAAAATTCGATACGCCTTGATCGAGACTATTGAAACCTCATACTCCACCATCGAGACGTTTGAGATATTTGTCTTGGACGCAGTGTTACATATATTTCCGTGTACGCACGTATGCAGACGAATAGGAAATGCGATTTTATAAGGTAGATTAGCTACAGTTGCGAGAGACTTTATGTCTATATCTTTTGACTGCCTTCGTTCGCGCAATTCGTTTCCCTGAAGTTTCGAGCAATTCATCCAGTCGAGTATTCGAGACATAAAACGAAGGGTTCCGTTATTCCGTGGAATATAATTCCGTGCGCCCAGCAGGAGAACACGAGGGATGTAATTTCTCAGCTGTTTCTAGCATTCCACTCGCGTAATCACCTGTTATGCGCGTTGTGCAATCACGCGGCCGGAAACGTCGGTAATTCTCCAATTTTCCTAGAAAATTCGGAGCTTCGCAATCCCATGTAACTCGCTCCTAAATTGTCGCTGCTTAGATTTCTCGATGGACGACGAAGAGGTCGGTGGATAAAGCTTTTAAGGCTTATCGTAGCTCCACGCAGTTGTGGATTAATACGGCGTAGATAAAAAGGAGGTCGAAGAATCGACTTTGTATTGTAATATAATGTGTCGTATGCATTCGAGTGCAAGGACGCGTCGTTCTTGCCACCAGTTCCTTTGTAACTGGTGCCCTGAATCGATCTTCCGGTTATGTCACGATTTCTTCAATGGAACCGCAATTATACCTTACGACCGCAATTCCACCGATCGCTCGTCGACATAATAAACACATGCACTCGTACGAATTATGCAGCTCGAAATCCTTGTGCAACACGGGGGATCCTCCTGTCGTTAGCTTGTTTCTCGATTCACTTCGACGAGCACGATCATTGCTGCCCTCGAAGGCAATGGACATTGACAGACTTGGTCGTTCAATTTGCGAAAGCTTAGCCTGGTCGAACAGTGTAATCTGCGAGAAAAATGTTTCTCAACGTTCCTCTAATGGCTACCGTTCGGTCTAACTTCTAATACCACTGTTGATATAGGTTCTAATGCGAGTTCTAATGTAGGCTCTGATATAGACTTTAATATAGGTTTTAACGCAAGCCCGAAGGCTCTGACGTAGACTCGAATATAGGTTTTAATACGAGTCCAACTCGAGTTTGGAATTTCTCTATTAATTTAGGAGTAACTCTATCGTCCTATGGTCGAGTGCTATTGTGAAAATTGATATGGACGCGATAATCGGTGAACGATACCTGGCCGAAGCGACGTCAGTCGTGAAAGAGGGATTTCTCGGCGTAAACATTCGACGTGAAACGCGAATTCAGCGAATGATTATGAAACTCTTCCCGCTGCTCGCGATTTTCGATTACCCAATGAAGCTTGGTTAACGTAACGTCGCCCGGGTTCTCACGTTATGGCGTCCATAGACCGGAATCGCGGCGTGCCACCTTCGAACAATGATGCATTGACTTGGCGAACATTCGCCCACGCGCCGGTTTTTCTGCCGAGAAATAGGTGATAAATGAACACAACGATCGGCTTAGGAGACTACCGGCTAATAGACTGCGTCTTGTTTCAGCAGTCAGCAGAGACAGGCGGTTTGCGCAACAACGAAAGTACACGAGGAAGGGGTAAAGGTTTATTGTTCGAAACGACATTCCGAACGTTCCTGTGATAGTTCTACTACCCTTGCAGTGCGACGCTCATTTAAATGTTGAATGCCTGTCGAGTTAAAAATGCGAACGCACAGGTGAGGCTTGCGACCTCTGAGCTTTTTACATTGGATCACTGTCGGTTGAAAAATGCGAACGCACAGGTGAAGCTTGCGACCTCTGAGCTTTTTACATTGAAACACTGTCGATTGAAAAATACGAACACACGCAGGAGGAGCTTTTGAACTCTGAGCTTTCTTTATTCAACGACTATCGATTTAGAAATAGGGATGTACAGGTGAAGCTTTCGACCTTTGAGCTTTAAATGCTGAGAGATTGTTGGCTTCAAAATACGAACACAGATAGGTGAGGCTTTCGATCTTTGAACTTTGTTCATCGAGTGGTTGTCGAGTTAAGAATAGGAAAGCACAGGTGTAGTTTTCAATCTTTGAGCTTTCTGTGACTCGATCGTGTTGGAAGAACCTTGGAGACTTATTTGCGACTTCAGAGTCAATTGCTATTCCGTTTAGATCAAATCATTCTGTCATTCTCTTCGAACTCTTTATGTTCAATAGGTATTCAAGGGGCCCAGCATTTATTGCTTATTACTTCTGTATTTTGTATAGGTCAAGAATGTAATTATATTAGTCGTGACACTGTCTTTCAATGCACTTTTAGAAGTATATTACGGTAAGACCTCGATTAATCGAGTCTCCATTATTAGTGGTCTGGATCAACCATAATCGCGATTATCCGGAGTCTCGGTTATATAGAATTTCCTGTTTACTAGCAGCAATTCTATTTAACTTGTACAAAGTCTCTTTTTTAGACTTTGCTGTTCTAGTGATGATAAATTGGTATCATAAAATAACGAAATTTACAAAATAATAAATTAATATTAAATTAACGTTCGAAATCAAAAATTCCTGCAGCATCTTCAAACATCCTAAATTAAGATTATGATAAAAATTCGACAAATATTCGACAAATAGCTAGAAATTGACAGAAACCCAATGACTCTGGTTTGCACACAATCGATTTAGAGATCGAGTCGACAGAATCAAGATCCACTGTAAAATATAGTTTCTTGGAGAATGAAGGTCTTTAAACTGCATTTCACGGTGCTAAGCATGAGACCGTGGATGTGGACCATGTCCCCCACAATTCCTAAAAGTAGTACTTCACGTGTACTCCCCATATACTGTATAATTTTTACACATAGCTCCAATGTCGATATAATACTTATTACTAAATATTTTCCAGGATCAAATGGAATTATCGACCAGCAGCGATTACAGTATATCGTCAACGAATTCCAGCAACGATCTTCAACGCTCGTGGAATACGAATGAAACAGCATCGATGTGCCTTTTTGTCGAGGTCAGACAGTTTCGTAAAGACAAAAATCGTGTCACAATGAGCTATGTATCAGCTGAGGAATCGACAAGTGACGATTCCTGTTTCGTGTATCGACTAATGACACCGAGACTGTTGAGTAAGAAGAAACAAAAGCTACGGTGAACCGATAGCGAGTCGATGTTCGCCGATGAACGGTCCGAGCGACTTTTGGAAAAGAAAGAAGCGAAGAGAAGGGAAGAAAGAAAATGAACAGTTCTATAAGCCGGTACAGCAACTTACGAGCATGGTGATCGATTAAGTTCAAGTTACACTAGCGGTCCAGTCACGCTACGATCACGACTTGGTCGCAGAAGCTTCAGAACATTATTCGACGCTCCGGAGCGTGACTGGCATATGAATGTTGACGAGCACTGGACCATCGAAAAGCAAGGTTTATTCTCAGGATTCAAGGTTTTTAAGTGGAGACGTGCGAATTCTATGCCATTCCTTTGTTTCATCCGGTTACAATGCGTGACTTCGTTCGTGCTTCCTGGCAATTCTGATACCTTGGAATCTCGGGTGTCTTTTTCGACTTGACCTTCTTTCATCTCTATCTATCCGTTTCTATGTTACTCGTAAGTTTTAATTGTGCTTTTTAATTTATACAACACCTTTCGATGGGAGCTTCCCCACGTTGATCTGTATAGCTCGTTTCATTTCGAAGGTGCGGTTAAATTTTATCGTAACACGTGGTTAACGGTGAATCAGCTGATACAGAGTCACGTAGCTGGGTTTATCCGGTGACAAAAGTGGAAACAGTTTTCAAGCAACCCTGCTTTGTGTATAACACGTGCAGAGCCAGCTGGTTTCCGGTTTGGAAAGAGCAGAAACCGATATGAAAAGGAAACAGGCACGCCTTTCACGAAATGCTATTGCAGATTAATTCAATCACTTCGTGTTCAAAGAAACACACAAGCTACACATCCATTACTGAAATAAACGATCGACATCAATTGATGCTAATTAATTTCCGACATTGATCAAATTAACGACATTCAATCCTAATATAGGACTACGTTGAACCACTTCAACGATCTTAATGTATAATTAATTATTAATTGATCGAATCAACAACGATCACCGCATAACGCTAAAATCAAGAGAGGATTTATATATTTCTCGTCTCCAAAATTCTAACATGAAAGGGAACATGAAAGGGTGTTAAGCCATTCCAAATTGATCTCAATTTCTGATCAATTGTCCATTGACTGACCACCATGGTATTAAAATCAGAAGAGAATTTCTCATCTCTCTCATCTTCACAGTCTAACCCTAACAGAGAACCATGTTGAGCCACTCCAAATCGTTCTCAACTTTCGACCAATTGTCTATTGACCAAATGAAGAACGATCATCGCAATATTAAAACCAAAACAGAATATTTCATCTTTCTCATCTCTACAATTCAACCCTGCAAGAACCATGTCGGACCACTCTTATTCTCCAAGCTCAATCTTAGCAGAGGACCAAGTTGAGACACTACAAATCTGTCTTAATTCTCGACCAATTGTCTATTGACCAAATCGACAACGATTACCACGATATTAAATCTAGAAGAGGATTTCTCATCTCTCATCTCCATAGTCTAACCCCAGCAGAGACCCACGTTGAGCCACTCCAAATCGTTCTTAACTTTCGACCAATTGACTAGAGACCAAATCATCAGCAATCATCGCGATACTAAAACCGGGATAAGATATTTCATCTTCTCTTCCTCGCAATCCAATCCTACGAAGAACCCTGTCGGGCCACTCTTATTCTGCAAGCTGAATCCCAGCAGAGAAGCACGTTGAACCACCAATCCAGTTCTTAATTGTCGATTAATCGGCAATTAACGAAATCAACGACCACCGTAATACCAAAAGCAGAGGAGAATTTCTTATCATTCTCATCGCCAAAGCTGAACCCTAGCAGACAGCCATATCGGGCCACTCGTGATCGGTCTCGACCAAAGATCGACCGAAAGAGGCGTAAAGCGTGGAACATCACGAAAGGGAAACGAGCACAAAGGTCGACGGGATTCCTAAAGCCAAATAAGTTCTCGAGAAAAGAGGCATTCCGTGGCGCATGACGGCGTAACTTGCCGATCGTGGAAATTACTGCGAGCAGCGCGATCGTGAGGCCATAATCATTTACACCGACCAAGAGGAGATGGTACAAGTAGCATAACTGTATGTACGGATCCTCTGGTCGGCGGTGACGGGGGAGCAGGCCGACATTTTTATTCTAATGCGTGCTCACCGGCTGCG
The DNA here is from genome assembly GCF_001483705.2 of Eufriesea mexicana. Classification (NCBI taxonomy): domain Eukaryota; kingdom Metazoa; phylum Arthropoda; class Insecta; order Hymenoptera; family Apidae; genus Eufriesea; species Eufriesea mexicana. The sequence goes on from NW_016909734.1 coordinate 102,013, forward strand.
ATCGCCAAGGTAAACGCGCTCGGAACGCTGGCGAAAATAACAGAGCTCGGTACGTCATGCCGCCTCTCTATCGGCCACGATCGAGCGCTCTGCTGATCTTACCGCGAGGAAATCGCAACGATACCGTGGAATGTTCAACTGCAATCGACTGGCAATTAAACTACGAGTTTAACAGGCTATTTCGAGCGAACGTGATATGAATTGGAGATTTTGAAAATACGAATAAAAGTGCGGTTTCCTCAATTTACGTACTTTCCTTAGGGACCTAAGATCGTGTTCGCTTTGCAGCGAGTAGGTGTACTTTGATCATGCGACATTAACGCTAGATTTAGCTGTAATTAACACCTGAATGCGAGATTTATATTTTAAATATATACACAAAGGTATTTATTTGAAATATAATTGAATTAACACCGTGCGTGCTGATAATTATGATAGTGAATTATGAGTAAAAGATCCAAAAGCACTGAATCATGTGAAAACATAGGAATTATTAAATTGGATTTTTAATCAAAGTTCTGTTTAGATTAATTTATTAATTAATACAGATGCAAAAGTTTTAAGATCTCAGAGCAAAATACATGTCTTGTTTTAGAAATGGAATAGCGAATGATGAATAATGGAACAATAGAAGTGGAATAATGGAAAAGAATAGGTGTATACAGTTACGCCTTTATCTAAATGAAAGTCAGCATTAATTTTAGCATGACCAGCTGTATGTTTCAAGCGACTGGGAAAAATAGGAAATTTGAAACCAGAGATTTTCACCGATCTGCTTGTTCCAGAGTTAGCTTGTAGTTGGGAAGTCGAAGATTAGGTGAAATTATAAGCCGCAACGCATAGTTTGGATTAAGAGTAGCACGATCGCGAATGAATGGACCATTTGAGAAATCCCTCGTGTCATAATGATCTATCGCGACGAGTTTTTCTTCTTGGACGTCGTCCAAGGATGAGTATGCGATTCGACCGCTTCTCCGTGCTAAATCACGGGGATATTTGTGTCGATGGATGTCTTTTGACCGTGAGTGCCTTCTTCATGGTCCAGTAAGCTGATTCTCTTTAAGCAACGATCTGCGATTGACTCGATTTCTTCCATTTCTCTCCAGGACCAATAAAGTCCTCGATTAAAATCATCGGATAAAAGGAAGTGGACACAAGAATGCTTCCTTGTGTTCCAACAGGTCAATCTTCATAGACGATAGATGGGTACACGAGACTGTTCATCAGATTTCAACACAGGTAATTTAAAACACCTGAAGCCTAGCAAGAAGAAAGTCCTAGTTCTTCTTTTATTTTAACCCTATTTAACTAAAATTACGTTCATTTACAGTAAAATGAAATAAACTGTGAGACACTTGCACGTACTATTCAACCTGACGTTAAAATGGTATGCCCAAAGAGTGGCATTAAACAAATCAAACGAGAATGAAAATAGACAACCGCATGAATATGTAACTGCCAAGTTACATGACATTATTGGGAATTAATATATTCACCTTTCACCTCCTCCGCAATACGCTATTAAGAATAATCTTAGACGAGTTTTTAGCAGTGGCAACTCAAGACACACCTAGATCCTAAAAAGAAGCAAATTTCTAACCTTCGCCAATTAAGATAAATAACACAGACCATGCCCAGTTCATCTGCTACCAAACAGAAACTCGGTCCCGTGGCATTTCCCGGAGGAATTATTATTAATAACACATCCTCGGCAACTCTCGTTCATCGTCGAACCTACAAGAAAGTTCTCCGCGGTGGCGACTCGGCCGTTTTTCTTTTACCTATCTACCAAATAAAGAATCGAAGGAAAGCTGCACACGAACGAAATCACGGCGCGTTTCAGAGAAAAATCCCTGCGTCTCGCCATGATCCGCGGTCGATTCCCATAAAGGAGAGTGCATACGATTGCGCCGCTCCGCTGCGTGCTCTCCGACACGGCTAAACGCAAAACTTGTCGAGTCGACAAGCTCTGAAAATGGGCGCGGCCCGGAATGTCGATCGTTCCAAACACACCGCGGACTAGAAACGCGAGTGGCCGAAATCGAATTGCTCCAGCGATCGAGACCGATCCAGCCGTGACACGGAAACCTGTTCGTTTTTCGTTGCCAAAGGCGAATATTCGGACATGGAATAGCTAGCTACCGAAAGGACGTCGCCTTCAGAGGTATCCCTGTTCGCCGTGGACCAAGCACATCGGAAAAAGGAAATACACCTGGTCCTGCGAGGTATATGTCTCATTACGTATGGAGGAAGGACGTGTATCACGGAGTACCATCGATGAACTTACTTGCTCTCTGCAACCGAAGATATCTCATCTTGTGGTCAACAATGCGAGCGAAACTTAATTTTGGCTATTGTTAGATACGAATATCTGGAAGATTATGCGTTAGAAACTTCTCGTTATTTCCGTTATTTCTATCAAGTGTCAAAATTAATACGAAACATTGAAAAGAAATGGAGACAGCCATATTGGCCCCTTGAACTGCAATTTATTTACACTCAGCACTGCTCAGGTAGATAATTTAATTTTCTTAGTTTTAAGAGGAATTGAGTATATCCTTTTCCTAGACCATCCTGTGCTAATTCCAATACGACCCTTTCAGGTGTGGATGCATCAATGTCCTAGGATTTTTCTGGCGAGTGCAGCTCGTCATTGTCAGTTTGCTCGAGAGTGTTCACGATGAGCTAGACTCGTTTCAGTTCAAGGGGACAATGCGTTAAGTCAAGCAAATAATACAAAGACATCCTGTTACTCCTTTTAATCGAAGAAATTCCGGGCAACCAAGCTTCCTTATTGTCGTAAAGTCCTGTTAACTCCTGAACGAGCGAAAAGCAACGAAGCTAAACTTACTCCGTGCGATTGAAAATTTTTCAAAGATCGCCGAATAGAGAGATTTATCACTGCTGATGGACTACAGTCTGGTACGCGAAGTGAAACGACGTTGCTCTGACGCAGCCTCTATTAACACCAGATCTCGTCAGCTGGAATTCCACGAGACTCATAATCGTACGTCGCGGAAGATTAAGTACTGCACGATTGAAATTATTTGCTTCGACGTAGCAAAGTGACAAACGAAAAGCGCCAGCAAACACTGACGATCCTGTTGCATACCTGTGCACTTGGCTGCAATTAAAGTTAAACGAAGCGAGAGCTGGATGTTTCGAGTTGTTTATCCTGTAAGAATTCGTTAACCAACTTCCGAGATGATTATGTTCGTTTGAAAAGTAAGATTTTTCGAGATCTCGGGAGGATGGAGGATTTAATGGAGTTCACGCAGCGAGTTGCACGCAGGAAGAACGGTATCGCCCGCCATAAATGCGATACGGCTTCCTCGAGGAATATTTCATGAAAGATTCGTGAGAAGATTTTCCACTCGACAGCCACTCAACGCCCTCGAGGATGAACTTGACCTTCGACCCGAACGTTCACCTGCGACAAGGACGACGGAAGCCGAGGAGATTCCACTTCCGGTCTTGCTCCTCGAGGAACGAAATCATTTTCCCGAAATAGAGAACCGATTCTTCGTCGAATTTATCCTGATCACGAACAATTCGTTTAATATATTACACATGATCCGTGACGAGATTTGGCAAGAAGACGCATGCAGATTTTCCGAGAAGACGAAATAAATTTGAGCGAAATTTTCCTAAAAACATTGGCAATCGCTGTGTATATCTAAAATTACTTAAAAATTGGAGAATTGGTCATATAATAAATCAACGTTCGAGCACGTTCACCGTAAGTCCCCTATGCAAAGTACCATTAATTAAATCACGCCTCGTGTTTCTTTGTTACTAGGAATTGGTAGCGCAATTTCTACGCTCGTTACGATGATAAAGATTACAAGGAATAATTTCCATGGACGTTTCACAAGGATGACGTTGCACGTTGGAATTCGTGAAAATTCGCCACGAGTATCAGCTGCAGATTGTATCCGGGATGATACAATACGGGTACGGGCAAACCTGTATTTCTAGTACGAAAATATCTCGCAGCGCCATTCGAAAATCGTATCCTACATACGAGCGTGTAAAAGTCATCGCGCACAAACAGTGTCGAGATAGTCGCGTGGCGATTATGGTAAAAGGTGATATTTTCGGTAAGAAACGGGGCAAAAAATGTACAGACTACGAACGAAGAACGAAGCGCGATACTCGATAAATAACGGGGTTACCCAGAGAACGTGTGAGATAGAAACGAGCACTACGTGGCATCCTAAATTCTCGCCCCTAAAAGAACTCGCGTCCGTGGATGGAACATCTGGTAAAAACGAATTCGACCTACGAACCTGGATTTGGGCGCGCTTGACCTCGGTGTAGAGCCAGTTGTCCGTGGAAAAGGCGATCGCCAGGAGGCCAGTGGCAATGATACCGGTTATGGTCGCGAGGGACAGCGTCACCGCGGAACAGGGCATCTTGGTATCCTCTCCTTCTTCTTCTTCTTCTTTTTCTTCTCTATTTTCCGTCGATTTTCCTGCTAGACCCCAATCCGGTGTGCGTTACGTTCACCTCACACGGCACTACTGCGAGCTACGATACTGAGGAACAGGTAGTCGACGTCGTCCTCGAGACCGTCGAGCATCCGTGAAAAAGTGAATCACGAAACAGGTCACGAACCGTTCAGAACGAATTGGTCCAGGAGACGAGGATTTCGATTAGATGGCTGAATTTGATCGAGACGACGTCCTTCAGGGTGCACGATACTCCGCGATACACATTACTACCATTCTCTCCTACGACAACGACACTAACGGCTCGACTCAGCTTGGAGAAAAGCTGAGAGCCGACCAAGGAGAGAGAACCGGACTCCAGGTGGGGATGGATATAGCCTCGGGCAGGTATATTACCTGTGTTTTACCTTCAGCGGTGCTCAACGCGCCGCGTTCCTCTATGCTACGTCTCAGCTTCGAATCGTCTTCCTTCGGGCCTTAAGGGATTCGCCTTCGGCTAAATCCTCGAAATAATGGAGGAGTACTATTGATGGGACCCTGGAAACGGATTTGTCTATTGTCGAGCACGTTTTCTGGCTCCGTTGCACTAATCGAGAGGAACGTGGTTCTCTTTCGAAGTTTTACGTGGAGATTTCAATGCCTGCATATACCGATTTCTTTGTGCTCCATGATGTTGCCACAGACGGGAAATATTTACAAGGTATCCCACCGAATGTTTCAAGAAGTCAGTGACTGATGGAAAGTGTCGATATCGAGTTCATCGCGATAAGTAAAAATTTATGTTCGTAGTAAGGAACGTTTATATCAGGTATGGATTTGAACAGGCATTAAAAGCAATTAATGCAGCAGCCATGAATGTAAGAAAGTCGAAGGAATTCTAGAAAATGAGAACAGTTTCGCTGTGGCTATCTGTCTGCTTTCATAAAGCATTTCTTCCTTGTTCCTTTACTAAACAATCCCACCATGGTGAGATAAAGTCAATGCAAACATCAAGGGAAAAGCGTGGAATTCCGTATATTTTACCAACAAATTGTGAATTCCTTGTTTCTTGTTACTTTTCTAGGCAGCCTTGGTATTATCGTAAAATTCGCCCTTTTATCGCTTTAAATTTCCGTATTTATGTATTCGATAATAGTAAATATGCAAACATCGGAAATTTTGTCACGAATAATCAAATATCAACTTTGATTATTTCTTTGAATCCAAGAAACTTGAACGAATTATGTATTATTTGTTATTGTAAATAATATGTAAGTATACTCGAGTACATTATTAGAACATATTTATTATAAAATACATGTGTCTTGAAATTGTTTAAATATTTTTAACATATCGAATATGTTTTAGTAAATAAATAATTATTAATAATAAAATCTTCGTTCATGAAACAAGGTATTTAACGTATAACTGCAATTAAATAAAAATGGCCGTATATTTACAGAATGTCTTAGCTTAATATACAATTTTATTTATTAATTTATAACAATTAATGAAATAAAAAACGCGTAATACAAGTGTATCAGTTAAATTTTACTAATGAAGGATCATATGGAGTACCCTCAAAGGGAGAACCTTTCGCATCCCATGCCTTTCTCAATACCTTTTCCATTTTCTGCACATAAGATACTTTATGTTAGAAATCTCTATTATGCAGTTATATTAATAAGTTAATTAGCTTTTTACACGTGCTTACAATCTGTTCAGAAATTGGTTTACCCAGGAGTTTTTGTTGATGATTCCACATTAATTCTTGAACTTTCATTTGTTCTTCTGATCCCATTTCATCCAAATTTCTTGTACAGTCTATTTTGGTCAAATCGATTTTTGGTTCACCAATAATCAAAGCTTCCCACCATCTTGCAAAAAGTTTTTCAAGATGAATCTGCAATTTAAAAAATGTTATATCGTGAAATTTATTCGTGTATAATCAAAATACCATTTATCAAAGTATATTAACATACGCTGATATGCTGTCCAGGTACTATGCTCCACAATGACTCATCTTTCCGAATTTTAAAGCATAATTCTCCTTTAAAGATCGTTGTCCATATAAAATATCTGCATTCTTCTATTTCCTGATTCTGTTCGACTCTTGATGTTCTTGCTTCTATTTTAATTTCTTTTGAATTAAGGTGAACTCTTAAATCTTTCGATGTCCTTATGCAACTAGGTAATTTTACCAGCACGTCGATATCACTGATAGTTTGTGACCAAGTATAATTTTCCCTCGCCGCGCCATTATAACTGTCGGATGACCTATTTCTTTCAATTAAATAATCAAATTGATTTGCAATTTGACTCTCTTTGCAAGTTTCAATTTCTACTTCGTGATCAACTTGTGGGATAAGACAATCTTCTTCTATTGTCATTGATTCATCTTGATCTTTATCGCTGCTTTGATTAATGATATCCTGAGTGTTTGGAGGATCTGTTCCACTAGGAAATTTAGAAATATTCATCCATTTCTGAAAACTGTGTAAGACGAGCTTTTCTACTGTACCAGGTGGGAATCCCAATTTTTGATCTGGTCCCGATTCGACGTAAAAATCTGTACTATAATAATAACAGTAATAATAATTATAATAATGTTTTAGTTATGTATTTATGTTGAAGTTATGCATTTCATGAAAATAATATATCTATTTATATTACAATAAATTTATTTACCATCTATACAAAAACCCAAAAAATGCATCTAAAAAGTTTGTAATATCTCTTTCTTCTTGTAAAACTTGTAAAAAAGCTTGATCATGATTAGTACACATTATGGAGTTCTTTTCAAACTTATTGTTATTAAACGTTTTTTCAATGATGTTTTAGTTACAATAATTATTTTTTATATTAACACTTCAATTCTAAATATTAACTTATAGAAAGGCGATGAATACGTCTTCTAACAACAGATCGTCCTCTGTTTATAAGTTACTTACATATTGTCAACTTATTTTCGTAAATAGGTTATGGGCTATGCTATCTATTCTTTAAGAAATACCGTTTAGAAATTTTGTTTATCTACTACAGGACTAAAGTAGCAATAACTGACTATATCTTTTTTTTATAAAATAAATTTTCATTGTATAATAACTAAAAAAACTTTGACACTTATATACTTTTCTCTGCAATATCAGATTCTCTGTTTCTTTAGTATGTCATTAAATTGAATGACAAGTATCAATTTGTCATGAGCGACATCTATTATGGATCCTTTGAGTCAGTGTGTTGTTTACATATTTTGACATATTTCGTGAATAGTGACATAGAAAGATATATGTAATAAGTGCTTTAAAAATGAAAAGGAAATTGCTTTAAAAAAGGGATGTATTGATATTTATAAAATAGTCTCTCGAATTGTACAGTATCGTAAAGTAAACACTTTGCAATTTGTAACCTATTCTCCTAAGTGAGTCAGTATACACGCAGTTTATATATTTTGTTGTACATTTAAATCCTAAAAAATTGTTTCTGCCATGACCGATCTACCACCCTTTACTTCGGAAGTTGCTAAAGGTGTTTAAAAATCACAATACGGTGTTTGCAATTCAATACATTTTAATATAAAATTTTAGTAAATACGAGTTATTACTTTTAGCTGTTTTATCTGATATTCTAACAGCATTAAAAACACCAGAAAATACTGAAAAACTTGCAGAAGCTAAGGAAAACTCCGGAAATGAAATGCTAAATATGATGCTGTTTGTTTATCCAATTGTTGTACAAATTCAAATGGATGTTATTAAAAATTATGGTTTTCCAGAAGGCAGAGAAGGTGAAGGATTTAAGTACTTCTATTTAATAATCGAAGCAAATTACAATTTATTTGTTATAATTTATTACTTTTTCAATTTATAGGTACAGTTCAATTTGCACAATTACTCAGAGCTCTCGAAAGGAAAGATCCTGAGATAGCACAATTACATAATCAAGTTCGATCATATTTTCTTCCCCCAGTTACTATAAGTTCTTCAACTGAAGCATCTCTTTAAAATAAAATAATTTCCATGTGCAAATATTTTACTTTGTTTGTACTTTCTTCTTCCCTACATATAAAACATAATAGTTATTTACTGCCATAGTATCGAACTTAGTATTGCTTTAATTTTGTAAGTGCATTGAAGTTTAAACATTAGTTTTAGAATAACATTTTAATATAGTGATTAGAATATACTACGTAAAAAGAAATATACAAGGGATCTTCAAATTAAATATTTAATCAGAAAAATTAAAAATTTTTACATTTATTTGCATAATAATAATAATAATAATATTAATAATAATAACAATATCTACTAAAGTATATAATTTCATTCATAAATGTTCATTAAATTTTCTCTGCACTTACACCAATTCTAAAAACTAAACAGTGTTCCATCGTTCGCGTAAAAATGAAGCTGGTGCATTGTATCATATACATATATAGAAAAATAAAATAGTTTCTTTGATATGTTACAAAACTGTCTTATTCATTCAATATATTGAAAGAAAAGACTCAAAAGCATATAATAATATTAAGGAATTACATTCAATAAACACAATAAACAATGCTTTTTCTATAAAAGCAGTGAATATAGCTTATTAAGTTAATGTGTTTCAAATTTTGAATTAAGTGACTTAAATACTATCATGTAACTCTAACTTCATCATTTCGCGAACATTCGGATAAATACGCATTAAATATACAATTTCAATTATACAAGCAAGAATGTTGAAAATGCATAATGAAACAAAAATTATTAATTTAACGAAGAATAGTACAATGGAATTATTTAAGCAATATTTACTTAACAGAATTTTAATCGTGCAACTCATGTCTAATTTACTTAATAAAAGCAGACAAATATAGTTCCCCTTTGCCAATTGTTATATGTACGAAACCGTTTCCTTGTATAAAATTGTAAAATGCATGGATATTTCTAAAAAAGGAAATGCTGAGCTGGAATTATGACCATCAGTAAAGCAACTTTTTTTTAAAAGTTACTAATAAATATGTATTATCTATCAACTATCATGTTAACGGAGCGAGTCGTATCTTCCTTTATAAAGTCACTGTGATAGTCATAAATGTAAGAAATATTCACAATATATAAAACAATAAACTCAGCAATAATTTCCTCAAAAACTAAGAAATAACTAGTAATGGTGTTAAAATACATTTTCAAATTTTATTTAGAATATTCTACATATTGAAGGAAAAGACTTGACAATTGGGGAACGATATGCTGTAACGTATTTACAATTTTTTTCTTTATATAAATCAAGGTACAATTGTAAACTGTTTTGCATACAAAGAAAGGTAATGCACATCACACTACCGTTCATTATCAGATCATGTTGGTTCATTAAATTTGACAGTCGAATGAACAAAGACACCGCGTTAGAGAATTTCTTTAGGAAATTTCTAAGCCATCTATAAAAACCAACATAAACATTACGTGTTGATAATAAATCCCCGTGAAACAGTAAAACGCACCGATTTATCATTGATAGGAAAATGCATATTAGCTACGGCTGTGTTTGGTTTTCTGTAGTGCATGAAGCCTATGCAAATATCTTCAATAATCATCCAAACCAAATGCATAAAATTTCATAACTAAATTCAACCTGTACATTTGTATGTACTTTAACGACATTAGAAGATGATATAATTACTTTTGCAGTCATAAAACTGTTGAACTGTCTCATCTGCAAGTAATCCAAGATGTTATCAAATAAAGTAATCAATTAGCAAAAGACATTGTATTACTAACATACACATCTCTTTTTGCAAGATGAGTATTAGTCATAAAAGGCATGCTATGACACGAATATTTTTACGAACCACAATGCACGTCACACTAAGCGTATAACATAAATTGAAGAACCCTGTTCGATATAACATACTTCTGCAAATCACGATTACAGTCTCACGATCTCGTTAGCTGTAGAAAAGCATGTATATAAATATAAAACAAAGGAAATGATCGTGATCTCAACATTTATAATCTACAGCACAATGAAAATCTTATCGAATGATTTTCTATTATCAATTCGTGTTGCACTTTAAAAATAAACTACAAATGGAAAAGGTTCTTATAAAATTTAGTTATACCTTGGGAGCGCTTAAATATTCGAAATTGAAATATGATTTATTTTTTAACCTTTTATTTCATGTATTATATATTACCTTCTCTTTTTAGATAATTCCTCCTTCATTGTTAGTACGCAATAAAATACAAATAATAAAATTATAGTGGACACAATTACTTTTAAACAGTAAAGAGAAATGGAAATAAATGGAAATAAATAGACTTTTCAACTATTACATAGTACCAAATGTTAATGTTAACTGTGTCCTGGCAGAATTTTTATCATCAGTCCAAATGAATTAAGGAGGTTACAATAGTGAACTTTTTTCAAGCTTTTCTTTGTCACCGATTAAGATCAGAAAAGTAAAATTAAAATGTTTGTAATAAATATTTCGCTTTGATTAGACATCCTCTTTCATCTATTTGTCATTTATACCTTGAAATAAGGCTACTTTTATTTCGAGCCAGAAACTTATACCGTACAGGGTTACCACTAAAAATCTCGAATACTTTTTAGACCACAGTGCTCTTGATTTTCGACTGACACCTTCAATAATTATCACCAAGCTACGAGAGGAACGGATTCGCTGTAGTAGTTGTATTCGCTGCCCAAGGATCTTGTCGAATCTGATTAATTGAAGGACGGGGTGGTGGTGTTGCCGTCGCAAACGGATTTGCTGAGTATGACATGGTTGCTGTAAATTTTTATTAGTATCATTATACGCTGCATTAATATCATATCAGTTAACATATTCCATGCCATGTGTTTCAGTTTTTAATCATTGTTAGATACAGATACAATAAAATTAAAAATGTAAACACAATCATTTTTATTTCTAACACTTTGTCAAATGAAACGTAAGATACAAACGATACTGCACGGAACGTGTTAAGCTGTACTCGAAAAAATAATGAAAATTTCTCTTTCACAATATAGATCATTATGATAATATCATATCATCATAGTATACCATCACATTTCGCTGAAAATGTAATCCATACAAAATATAACTTCAATATCATAATGTTCAAATCATGCATTCATGCAAGATTGTTGATCACTTTAAAAGTACTCACGAATTTATTTCCAATGAAACGCTATTTTGCAGACAAAATATATTACAAATAATGTAATGCATTATTTGTTTTTATAGGATTTTAAGTATACCCGATTAAAATCACAATTATTTAATCTACTCATAATAATTTCATATTTTTATAAAACAATGTTATATGCATATAATAAGTTTTATATGTAGATTTCAGTATTTGTATCTTAAAATAATATCTTTAAATTTTGTATGGTATAGAAAAAATTATATTTGACAACACATTACCTGTAGGTGTAGGCGTCGATGGTTTGATCGTAGAAGTACTGACAAGATTATCAAGATTAACAAGAGCAGAGTTCTCTCCAAGGAACGACTGTGGTGTTTTCTTAACAGCTCCTGTACTAGTGGGAAGAGTTTCAGCTATGCTCCCCAATTCAAATGGATCAGGTGATAGTGTACTTACTGCAATTAATTTAAAAAAATAAAATAATTAATGTAGCTAACAAAATAATTAAACTCATTAATAAATACCATTATTTGTAGTTTGCAGACTAGATCCAGGCTTATTTCTGTTAGTAATTATATCAAATTCATCTAAATCGCTTAGTGGAGTGGCTGTAGTGCTATTCTGATTTCCAATAGAGAAATTGTTAAGACTAGGGCCAGTACCGTTGAAACCGTTACTAGTTGTATTAAATGTAGCATTTGAAGTTGTAGGCAAATTGAAGCCTATGTTTTGCGGCGATTGTGCCGCGAAACCAATGTTTTGTGTTAAGGTTGGATTGTTAAAAGATGGAGAAGCGGATGTCAAACCTTCCCGGCTAACCTAAATAATTTAAAAGAAGCACATTAATTCATTATACATATATTGATAAATAGTTAAAACAACAAATATCCTACCTGTTTTTTATTTGTATCAGCTTCAGTAGTTGTAGTAGTAGTAGTAGTACCAGAAGGTATTGGAGACCAAGGGTCTGTGCTAGGTGAAGTTGTAACTGTTACAGGCGATGATGGAGGTGCTCGCCACGAATCAATTGTAGCAGCTGAATTGAATTATAAATTAATTATGGATAAAATAAAGGTGATTTGAATTTTAGTAGTTTAGCAATTTTTTCTACAAATCTTACTCGGTCTTTGCGCTGGAACAGGAGTCCATGGATCTATTGCAGATGATGTACTGTTTGCTGTAGGAGCACTCCATGGATCGTTTTGTGGCTATACAATAAAAAAGTACATAAATTTTAAACAAAACACTCAGTAAATTTTGAGTACATTTACACTGCTCCTTATAAACGCAATGTTAATTGCGTTATTCAAACCTACCTTATACAAATTACATTGAGATAAATCCAAAGACTGTTGTATAACATGCAAAAGGTATGCAATACCGTGTTTATCATGCAATAAGCAAATGTGTAAATTTAACTAGATCTTAAATTACATACTTGAGGTCTGGGTGGAGGCGGTGTAATTGGTATGCCCCAAGGATCAGTTTTTACATTATATCCACATGCTTCTTCTAAGTTTACATCCAGTAAATCTAACATATGACTTTGTTTCTCAGTTTGAGGTGCTCTGAAATTAATGTATATCTTTAAGCAAAAACGAAATGGACTATATGATAGCCAAAAAACTATTTAAAAATAAAATAATTTCTACTAACTTAAAATCTTGCTGACTTTGACTAAGAGCTAATTGCAATCTGACATCATCACTACGTCTTCTTTGCTCTTCCTGTTCTGCTTCTTCTCTCGACATTGCCAAAGCTAATTGTAGCTGTAGTTCTTCCTCACCTACCGTTTGTGGTCTTGCAGCCTCCAATTCAGCTATAATCATATTATTAAACGAAATATAATAGGAAATAACATATGCACAAATACATATATTATGCAAAAAAAATTATAATATATAAGCATTTAATAAATATTTATATCTCTTACGTCTAGTTGTAGTTTCAGATCCTAGACGACATGGTTCCCAATCTTGAAACTAAACACCAAAAAACAATAATATTTTAAATAAATTTTGGTGTTATTAAATTTTTTTATTTTTATATTAATATAAAGATCATATGAATACTTACATCACTGCTTACAGGTGACATAGTATCCAGTCCATCACTACCAAATCCACTAACTGATTGTGCAAATCTTTCTTTTGCTTTCAATGCTCTAGCTCTTTCATTTCTTAATCTTTCATCATCTTTTAATAAGGCCACTAGTTGCTTTGCTTTTTCTCTAACATTCACTCCTTGATCCTTAGATCCTTCCATATACTGGAAATCTAAATAAAAAATAGACCTTAACTTTATAAGCTGTCAATATTTTCTATTAAATTTTATGTTATAGAAAACAAAATTATTTACCTTTCAACGTTTGGATGGCAAAAATATTTTCTTTACATTGCTGTGCAACTTTTTCTGTGCCTGTTTTAATAAGATATTCTAAAAGAACTAAAGCTTTGTACACATGTCGCCAATTTTTACCATGATCATTTAATCTTTTCCATAACATTTGCATAATTTCAGTAAAAGCCACAACATTATATGTTAAATCAGCAATTTCTGCCATAAGTGTACTACTTGGACCCCAAGGATCATTGCTGGTGGCTTTGCGTACAGCTTTCTACACATGTAATAAATGTTTTATTTCTAATATGTGTAATAATAGTATCAAATGAATATAAAAAAGTTAAATATTGTTTAATTACCTGAGCATTGCTATAGTTGTGAGCAAGGTTAACAATATCTCGCCTAATTCCTGCTAAATTCACCTGCATAACGTCTTGACCTTGTCTTCTCATCTAAAAAATTACCACTGTATATTATAAGCAGATAGTAATATTCCTATTTCTCCTAAAAACCCATATTTATCATCACATACATTAGTATTTATGTTCCTTAAATTTAATATATACTAATAATTTTCAATGCAATTAAAATACAAATTTGGTTACATTTATTTTAAGAAAACCATTTTAGAAAAAAAGTGATAATAAATATGGGCAATCATTTCATACCAAAGCCATGCGACTACATATGCATTAGTTAAGAAAATAGAAAACTCATTGTAAGGTTCTTATATTACTCTACTTTTACCAATTCAACATATTACTACTTTCTATTTTGTTAGTAGTAAGATGGATGAAAATAGCTAAAATAAAAGTGTGATTGATACAAAAGTAAAAAAATCCTTTTTAGTGTTGTTCTTTTCTTTAAATATGGCATTATTATATAATTTGCAAATTATATACGAAACAAAATGTTATAAAATAATGCAACAAAATAAATATACACATATATGTATGTATATATAAAGCTCTAAAGCAGATTAATTTCTTTTGAGATGTGCCTATATAAATGTGTATAGAAGATAAAAAGTTTCAACTAAATCAGTACATTTTATATTATGTATTCATATACATTAAATTGTAATTTGTATTATCATGATAAACATTTTTAAAAGAAAATTTTTACCACAGCCTGTCACATTTCCTTACAAGAAACATTAAAAAATTTGTTTATAATAAACTTAACATTAATAACTTTTTTTAAAAATAATATTTAATGCAATACTGACTTGCATAATGTGCAAAACTTATTATTATTACATAATTTTGCAAAAAATAAAACATGAATGATTTCAAGTATGTGCAAAAATTGTATTACTAAACACTATAATCCTTGTATTTTCATATATATACAGGATGTTATATCATTATAATTATTTTTTAAATTTATAAATTATAAGAAATACGTTAAAAAGATCTTTGAATATTAGGATCATATACAGTAAGAAATTGTATTTTTTATATAATTTTTTAACATTTATCCTTTTGTAAAGTTACATACATTATTTCTATCAACACCCTGTATATCATTTATTAATGTAGTTTGCAAAACATTTATCTACATTATTTGTTCTTTAAACATTTTCTAACAATATAATTGATTAGTAAAGTATTAACAATTGTTATTTTGTTAACTGTGTTTTTGAAATTTACCTTCTGCATAGCCATTGTTGGCATATGAAATATGGCTGGGGTCGTTGATGAAGCTACTTCTTGTCCACAAATATAGAAAACTTCCAAACACTTTTTGAATCACAATAAAATCCTAGACTATTAAGTTCAATAAATAAATAAGAAACATTTGTCACATTTACCTGTCAATGATGAATGAATTTTTATTTAATATATAAATGATAATACAATTAACTCAGTATATTTTGAATATAACTTTAATGACATTACTAATTATTATGCAAATAAATATTGCACAGAATACTGCATTCTTTATTTTTCTAATGCAATATATGTTATAAGCATATGAATCTAAATTAAATATATATAGCAGTTTAATACACCACTAGGTTTTGTACTATAATCAAAAAATAGCATATTCAAAAATTGCTTATGAACTAAATAGGCACAACTCATGATAATAAACATACAAAATACACTTTCTTTTAGCTATACATTTTTTTTTAACTATTATGTACAGGGTATAACAGAAGTTTTATAGAAATGTACTCTATGAGTAATTAATAATATTATTGCTAACAATATAAAAAGGAGACAATATATAACAATGAGATAAATTTAAAGGAAATATTTCTTTTAACTATAGAGGAAAATATTACCACCTGTAAAATACTATACCATATATTCAAATATTTGACTTTATTGAAAGCAATCTTGTAAAAGAAAAAAATATCGGATTAAAAATTTATGAACTTACTCAATTCCTTTATAAATAGCAATTATGAAAAAAAGAAAAAAATAACATTTTGTATTAATTATAAAACTAAATAAAATTTCAGATTTTCATGATCTGTATTTTTTACATCTAAAACTGTCACAGGCTTTTGGATATAAGCCATGCCCTTTTTATAAAGCATTCTGACAAGAAATCAGAGTTGCAGTTTTTGTGCAATATTAATAATATTTATTCAATTATTTTGAAGATATGAAGTATTTGATTAATAATTGAAACTACTTTTCTTTTTAAGAATAATATCTCTTGCAAGCATCTTAATAAAAGAAATTAAAATAGAAATTATAGAAGTAGAAGTTCTTATATTAAAAGAAAAAAGAATTTAAACCAAACTACTGTCTTAAAAAATAATAGGCTGCATGCAATAGTAAATGAAATAAAATTACTTACATTGATAGAATGGAGGATTCAAATTTTCCTTCAAAAAAGCCGTGTTATTAAACTGAAAAGCAAAGAAATATCTTTATCTTTCACTGAATGTCATTATGTTTATATCTTATCTTATCATCACATACATACAATAAGGTTTTATAAGGAAAATGTCATCAATACGATTATTTAAAATATTCTGTATGATTACATCAAACAGAATTAAATTTTGCTTATAAAACAATTGGTTAACACTATAATATACATTAAAAGAATTATTTATATATTATGTGTGCTTAGGATTATCATCATATGGTTTCCTTAAGACAGTTAAAACATATTATATCTATTAATGACCATGAAACTATTGATTTCTGTTTTTTTTTTTTTTCTTATAATTTCTTATTTTTAGCCAATTTAAACTAAGGAAAACAAATCTGCTTAGTAAAACCCAAAATGTGAAAAATATATTTATCATAATATTATACCTAAAAAGGTATTGATATTGCAATGACAATATTTTTATAAATATTAACGTTAGACATGACAGTTCAATATATCTTTCCTGTTTTATTTAAATTTAAATAAATTATTTTTTCATCGATTAAAAAATACTCTTTATTGTATTGTTCCTTCTATCATTTGAAAGCTTAAATTGCTAGAGACATCGACATACATATGTGTTCAAATGACAATCATACGCTACACGAATATTAAATGATTCTTTCGAATAGATTTAAAAGAACAATGTCGCGAAATAAGTACACTATGTGTTGTCTTCCAGATATAACTAACACAATAGATATACGTACACTGGCTTAGGTGCAAGATTAATCCATGAAAATACGTGATATGTCAATTTCGAAACTACCTATGCTTTCTCATGCTCGGGCGTGACTTCGTAATACTGTATTTTTTCAATCCGTTTCATATACAGGTTAACATAGAATGAAATAAAGGAAATGGATTAAGTAAAGAATACATTATGATTAAAATATCTAAGAACACTATTATACTATCGAAACAGAATCAAACTTGCACTTTTTTATTCTACGAACTATACCACTTGTAGTTATGTACTAATGACAATCTGTTTCTGTAAATTTATTTGTGCTTCTATAGAACTTTTTACTCACCGTAATATATACTGCAAATTTAATGCACTAATTTCAACGGAAATAAGAAACAAAATAACATAAAACACTTATGACAAGTCCATTCACAGGCACTGACGAATTAGAAGTTACGAGGCAAGATGGCGCTGAAAAATATATCCTTCTTTATTGTTTCGCAGTTTGTGGTAATCTTAAAGTAGATTCAGCATTCGATTTGTTTCATAAAACTGAATACAATTTGATCTGTTCGTCAACGATGCGTACCTGTTTTATAGGGAATGTAATAAGAACTAACGTACTACGTGATTTTTTATTGAAACAAGGAATTTGTCAATGAAGAGTTGTCTCTCTTTATATAATCTTAAGGAGTGTTTTCAAACGGCGGTTTTCTATGCATGGTTATATCTAATGAAAATATATCCTTTAATGATTGAAAACATGAAGAAGGTTTAATGTTCTTCTGTATGTACGAAAACAGAACATACTTAATGAATAAATTTAGTATGCGCACGCCATCATATGAAAACCATTCAGGTTTCAATTGTTGATTGAAAAATCCTGTTTTCAAACCAATATCATTTCATCAATATTAGTACTTTGTAACAACTGGAAACAGAGTAAAAAGTAAATGAAAACTTTTCACTGTTATATACTACTATTATACTTGTGTCGATTAAAATATATCTAAATGAAGTAGATGAAGAAGTAAACGTCAGCATTTTAACATAACCTCAGTTTTTATTATTTGAGTGTTATCGGTATTATTATTTTACAAATACTTTCTTTTGAAAAGAATTATTTGCGAAAACCACGTTAGTTCGCAATGAGTATACGACTTTTAAAGGATCCTGCTACTGTAAGTAGTCGTATATTTGTGGGTCATTTACAAACTGATGATATGACTAAACTTGAGTTGGAAGAACATTTTTCAAAATATGGGACAGTTATTGGTTCTTTGATAAGTCGAGGTTTTGGCTTTGTTCAGTTTGAAGAAGAACAATCTGCTCAGAAAGCTATTCAAAATGAGGATGGTGCAATGTTCAAAGGCAGAAGAATAGGTATTGTCATTAATGGATCTTATCTTATTTGTATACTTATACTTAGGAATACTATTGTGCTAATTAATGTTTTATTGTTAAAATAATGTATATTAACACATTTTATCATATATTTCTTTAAATAGATGTCAGACCAGCAAAAAAAGATAATCAATCCAGTGGTGGTGGTGGAGGTACAGGAAAACAATTAGGAGGATCTAATAATCAATTTAATTCTGGCAATAATCACTTTAATGCTGGAAATGATCCTTTTAATAGTGGAAACCAGAATTATGAAGGAAATTCAAATTTCAATACAAATCAAAGTTTTGGATGTGATCCACAGCTAAATGACAGTCAAAAAGGAAATAACATGCAAATTCGGGGTGGTGGAAACGATCAATTTGGAGATGGAAATCAGAATAGAGATAATGTAAATGATCAATTTGGAAATCAAAATCGAAACAATGGAAATGATCAGTTTAACAATATATTGCAAAGTAAAGGAAATAATTTTAATTCAAATAATCAGAATAGGAGTGGTGGTGACCAGTTTAATCAAAGCAGAGGTGGCAATCAATTTGGACCAGGTGGAAATCAAAATAGATCTGGTGGAAATCAAAATCGTAATGCAAATAACCAGAATCAAAGTGGTGGTGGAGGAGGTGGTATGAATAGTGGTGGAAGTGGTCGACCAAGAGGTACCAGAGGTGGAAAAAATCGAAATAAAAATCGAGATAATTCAGGAGGAAATAACTTTAGAGATCGCAGTCCAATTAATAGAGGTGCTCGATTAGATGATAAAGTTGGTAGAGATTGGGATCATAAACAAGGAGATAGATTAAGAGGCAATAATTTTGGCAGAGATTCATTCAATGACAGCAATAATCGTTATGAAGATTTTAAAAATTCTACTCCTAGAGATATGAATATGAGTTTTAAGTAAGTTAAAGTTCTTTAAAGTTGTATTTTTTTATGAAGATTGTTATTAATGTCAACATGTTTTTGTTTTACATTTATCCAATAGTAATACAAGCACATCAAATGAATACTCAAATGTAACAACTGAAAAGAATGACTGTGAAATCATTGTTGTTAACAAAGCATTAACGTAAGTGTAAAAATAATAATTTTATTTTATAATTATTGAGTATTTTTATAACTTATTTTTCCAAATAGGGAATATGCTGAAAGTATTGAAATGAGGTTGAAAAAAATTGGATTAACAGTTGATTTGTTATTTCCAAATGAAGATGTTCTTCTAAGTAGAGTTTTAGGAAACATTGCAAGCCGTGGATGCTTATATGCAGTTGTAGTTACACCTATTAATCAAGAACACCATTCCTTAACTTTAAACATTCTACATGGTTTACCCCAAGGTAGATTTTTTGATAATGTCATTAAAATTTCCAACTCATAATATTAATATAACTATTCTTTTATATAGAACATAGAAATATGCTCGTTGAAGATGCTATTAATTTAATATCGCGTGACTTTGCAAATTACAAAGCTGGTGGACGATCGGTTCCTTTAAATACACCTTTCGCAAATGAACGACATCCCGATGCTATTCAAGTTCTTTTAAACATGCTGGCTGATAATCATCAGCTAACAGTATTACAATACGATCGTGTTATAAAATATCTTGAAATTAAACGCGAAGAACAAGTACAAGTCGAATTGGGAGATGTAAAAGATTTACCAACAACGACGACGACGATAACAGTCAATGATCCGAAACAAGCCGAATTACAATCAAGGATACTTAATATCCTAAATAGTAATAAAACAACTTCATCTGCTCCAACACCTAGTCCAGTACCAGCTCCAACTTCAACACCAGCACCCGTTCCACCAGCTACTTGGGGAACAGGTAAAATTTATACAATTTTGTTACTTAAATTAAAACAAAATGTACATAATGTTAAATATTCAGCAATTTTATATAAAATTTCTATTACCGTAACATTATTCATAAATTAACATATACATTTTATAAAGGTATAATAGATTTTGAGTTTATAAAAGTTAGTTATCAATTTTCATTGCAGTGAATTTCTGAAATAATTAAATCATAAAAAAATTTGGTAAGAAATTAAAAAGATATACATATCATACACGTAGTCATATGAGTTTTTATTACAGTACATAACATGTATATACTTTCATTTGCTGTAAGAAGGCTATTATTGGTTTATTCTTTATGCAAAAAGAACAATGTTAAAAAGTAGAAACTACATCGCGTTTTTAGCGTGAAAAAGCAGACCTGTTGCATTCTTTTGCACTTTTAGAAAGGTCGTTATAGGTGTATCTGATGGATTTTAGATCACCTATTTCTTATTTTTCATTTTGGAATTGTTTATGTTTCTTTCATGAACATACCCAAAGAAAATGTAATTTTTAATCGCGAATATAAATTACTAAAGGGAAATTTAAAAGTAATTCGATGTTGAAAAAAAAAAAAACACAAATTTTGTCTAAGAAGCTTTTTAGACAAATAATTTCAGGTAAAATTTTAATGTAAAGATTGAACACGAGTGATCGAAAAACACAAACGAACTTCGTACGCTTTGGGTTTCTAATCAAGTTCTTCGTGCGTGTAGTGTTACTGTGTCGCTTACCATACAATCCAGTGATCAAAGCGAACGAACTTCGAATATATATATTGCTGGTATTACAACTGCTAACTTCATGAGTACATCATATTATGCCAGCAGCATCAACTGCGACAACAGCATCCACAACTACTACTACTACTTCTACCGGAGTTTCACCATCACCTCTGCTAAACGATCCAACAGTTCAAAAGGCACTTGACAGTCTGTTGCAAGGCAATTTACTCAAAAGCATCGGCGATCAGCAACCGACTACAACTACAACACCTCTGTTTGCTGCTTTTTCGAATATCGGCCGATTTTAATTCATTTAAATTTTATTTATCATATAATGAATAATTGGAGGTTTGGATCTCCTTTATTTTTTTCATATCCATACACTCTCTGGCAAATAGTTACATTTGGTTTAATGCAGAGAAAATTTTATGATATTTGATAACAAATGAGAATACTGGTAGAATTATATTCAACAAATAATTGTGATATTTGCCTCTGATAAAGTGTTTACATGCTTTTACGTATATCAAAAAGATATATTTTAAATATAGAATTTATAATGGTTTGTAAGTTCTATAAACGTTATTTGCATGATTTATAAAGATAGTATATCAATACTTGTTTATACATTTGTTTAATCTTTTCATACTTAGGAAAGGAATATTTTAGTTAAATACATTTCATATAATGTAAATGATGGAGAAATTGAATATTGGAAGAATGTAATGAATTTTGATTGTGAGTTCTATATTTCTTTTACATCTCTTGTTTTGCTATAAATCCATACAAGGTTTGAATACACCTTGAATATTAACAAGTTTAAGGTATAATCGTATTCTATACTTTATTGATAATTAAATAGTTTCTTATGATAAAAATATTTCAATATGTAACATATTGGCTTAATAATCAACAATTTGATTAAATATTTCATTATCCTTGGCTTTACATGTAGAAGTTATTACATTGTAATTTTAATGAATTGCCATGATTGCTTCTATTGCTTTTATAGTTTTTGATAGTTTCATAAGGTGATAACAATTATGTCTTCAATTGAGATTAATAAAAAAAAGGAACCATTTAGGCAAATTTACAAACCTCATATGCTTTATTCTAATGTAAAAATATACTATATATATAATTATAAAGCATTTGATTTTTATAATAAATTCTATAAGATACATTATGTATCAATTTTTCTATTGCATTATTGAAAATTCGCCTATTATGGTGCAGATTTTTAATTCTACTTATTCGTCAACTTCATTTGCAGTGTTACATGTTTTTCAAATTTGTATTATTACATACATTTCAATTAGTTTGAGTTTTTACACAAATGTATTGTGTACAAGAAACTATGCACATTTTTTTTAGGAATTAGGTAATATCATGTACAACTTCAATAAAATGTTTTTAGGAATATTTCATGTCTTTCATTAATACAATATTTCATAATGTAGAACAATGTTGATGCCTCTCTTATGGATCTAAAAACAAGAAAATAGTAATATGTCTTTGAAATTGAATTCTAATTTCAAATATCTAATACATTAATTTTTTACATACCCTTGCAGCCAAGTAATTAATATATAATTTTCATAAAACAATTTAAGCTATGGGTTAAAAGACAGCTTTATTAGATTAATAAGCAAGAAATAAGTGTACCACAAAGTGAACTATTTAAATAAATTGTGATTTGCAGGATGTAAGTAAGCATGGTGTTAAGAACTCGCAGGTAAGCATAGCTATAAATTTAAATCAATATAAGCAAATTCACTCTAAATTTACTTAAATTTACCTAAATAATAACTCTTCAGGTATTGTTCCGCATGTACGATTTCTTCACATGGCTGGGATACCTCCATATATAATATACTAAGAACTGATTTTACTGCATTAATGTCATATATATTTTTGACCAATCTTTGTTTATAAGGTTTCAATTTTTCAACAAGTTCTTTGTTCTTGCTAATAGAACCGATGTGATTTTTTAAAATTTCATTATATGAAGGCCAGTCAAATGTACACGCGATGCAATCGCATTCAAAGAAATAGTCTTGCATTATTTTTTCTCTTCTTTCAGATTTTGTCGTATATGCATATGCAGCTCCATAACTTGTGAATATTTGATCTCCAGGATATATTGGTTTTAGAGCGCGAGTAATCATTGTCAATCCCTCAAAATGACGAAATGTATTTGGTGCACAAGAATGATTATATAAGCTATGTGTTACATATAATCCTGAACCTGTTTTAACACCTGGCTCTTGTTGCACCTAAAAAAAATGAATTAAATATAATCTAAAACTGCTTTAGAATAATTTATGTCTTTTATTTTAGTGAATTTTTTATTTAATAATTCTAATTATGTATTGTAATATTATGTATTATCTATTAAATAAATTACTGAAAAACAATTAGAAGACATTATAACACAGGCACGAAACATAAGGCTGCCACAGAATTTGATATCTGGATAATTGCTAATATCTTTTAATTGGTCCACTTCATATTTATTACAGAAGAAATTAGTCTGCGTGGCTAAGAGGATAACTGCAAGAGCCGAGATGCAAGCAAAAGCACTGATTCCAATGAGTGGTCTCGTTGTCATATTGGTAGCAAGACTCAAAGCAGATCGTGCACTAGTACTATCCAGCATGCCTTCATCTGTAAATCCTGCAGTTCTATTATCTGCAAAAGAAAAATATTCTATAATATCTAGTCATAAACAGTATGTTATAATTATATATTTATTATAATGTTTTCATTTATAAATTTTTTATCTTCTTAACAGCTCAAATGTTATCTCATATTTTCTATTTTAGCAAGAAAACTTAAATGCTATTCCTTACCTGGATTAGATTCAGCTAGTTTCATGTCCACACGTAGTTCATCAATCTTCTTACCCTTTGCTGTTACTACAATCAAAAACCTAATAATTTTGGTAAGCATTCGTATCTTATCCTTATCAACATTAAGTAAGTTTTCTATTAATGCCATAATGGGACATTCTATTTGATGAGCCATTTCCCAAGCTAATTTTCTACACTTTTCTGAACAGTATTGGGCCACAGGGCAATATGGACAAGGAATTAAATTATAACTTTTTGATAAACAGTGATGACAATGTGTATAATATCTGTAATTTACCATATTTATATATACTAATATTTATTAATATTAATAGATTGTCTACCTTTGTGTATAAATAACGTATGCATATGGATTTTCAATAGTAACTATATCTCCTGGTTTAAATTCTTTTGTAGCTATTAAATGACGTCCATATTTTGTAGAAAAGGAAATATTGATTCCATCACTAACAGCAGGAGCCTCTTTACTAGGACCATTAGCTAACTCTAGAGGACCTTCATCTGCTAAATATCTTGGCTGCTTTTCTTCATCATTATCTTTAGGTATTTCAATGCAATTATTTGAATCTGTCTTTTCATTAAAATTCTTATTTATGCTGTTTGAAAGTTTCACTCCTCCATTTTTATACCTTACAACTGTAGGTACATCATCTTTTTTTTTTGATAAACACATATTCATGAATTCTTCTGTATCAATGTGATCATTTTTTGTAAACTGTAATTGTTTTTTAATTTCTTCAATAGCCTTAGCTCCTCGTTCTTTTAATTTTTCTCTTTTTTCTTCTGGATATCCAAAACTTAAAGCAGCATCAATATCTATTAAGCATTCCTTAAACATTTGTTTTCTGTACAAAGCAGCAGACCGATTAGCATAAGCATACGACATAAGGTCATTATTATTTGCATATGCCAAACTCATTGTATAATATTTTATAGCTTCATTATCATCACCCATTACAAAATGTTGATTTCCTAGGATTTTTTAACTGTAATAACTGAAAAAAAATATTTATATTTCATTATAATATTTGAAAAATATTTATTACCTTCCTCTCTATAGTGAATAGAATCTTCTTCATTTTTCACTTCAGGAATTAATTCTGGTAACTGGGATTTTATCATATTTTGTAAAATATGACCAATGAGAGCTTCACTTTCTTTTTGCAAGCCATATCCTGCATGTGATTTATTATTTTGTTTCAAACTTAATATTAATTCTTTTGCTATATCCATATCACTCTAAAAGGATTTTACTACATAAACATTTTATAAATATTAAATTTTAATTTTAATAATATTTTAAATATAACATCAAACTAATTAATTATATATACAGACAAAAACTTAGTAAATCTTACTAATTTATTATATAAATGTTTTATGCAAATGTATTAAATATTTCAGTTTAAGAGGAAACATATACAAAAACCTTATTATTCTTATACCTTTTGTGCAATAGATGAAAAAGTACTAAATGAACTGTAGTTAACTATGTACTGGCTGAAGCAAAACTGAGAGGTGAAACTAAAATTACCTCATGTAAGTTGATAGAGGGAAGCAGAAACTATATGACTATGTAACCAAGTTCTATATCATATATTAAATTAAATAAATTATATACTATCTAAGAATTACAAAACACATTAATACTTCATATAATACTTTAGCAGTATTTTAATTATTTTTCCATTTTTGTCTGTAAAAGAGATAAGCACAAAATTTCAATGATTCAATTGAATTTTTTGAGCAAGTTAATATGCTATAATATATTGTAATATTTATATGTGTGATGTTCACACAATTTTTTTATTATTATTATTTAATATTCTTTATATAAATATTGCTATATTTATTAAATACTATTTGTAAAAAATATATAAAACCATTAAAACATTAGATAAGCAAATAAAAGTTATAAAAACATGAAGTTTTCAGTTATTTAATCAGTATAGACATAGGAAATCGTTTTTTTTTTTTCAGTTATGTTGCACGAACACTTTATAATGAGAACAATTTGGCACCAATCCAAGTATAAAGTTACTAGAGTAGTGAAGTTAAAATACAATCTTTAATTAGCCATATGTATGTACTATATGAAAGCTAATATTGATAAACAAATTGAAGTTTAATGTTTGTGTAATTATTAAAGCTTAACATATGTTAAAAGTTATTTTTATTTCTCTTATAAGTAATGTTAAAATTTTTATGAGAATAATTATACCATAGCAATGAAATTGGTATCATCTAAAGGTAAAAGCAATATTAAAAAACATTATATGAAAGAAATGTGTTTAATTTATTAATAGCTTATCACATAAAAACAATTAAACATGTGGATACACTTATCATTTCCATATCTTATGTTAGAAATGGATAAATTTGACATAATATGCATTATATGCATTAAATAACATGAAGCAATGGTACAAAAGTTTTATTTCACATTATAAAAATGTCACATGCATATTTGTCTAAATTAATCATATTAATCTTCATCTGCTTCTAAATTTATACGATTACCAAATGTTGCATACAGTTGTACTTTTAAATCATTTATGAGTTGCTTTAAATCAACATATTTGCTTTCCAGATTTGAAATTTCCTGTTTCTTCTTTTCTTTAACTTCATCTAAGTAATTCTAAAAATATGAACAAAAGGTAATCAAAAGAGAATATTAAATACCTTATAATTCTGTACGAAGATGATGGTAATTTTTATCTCAAAATGTATATAAGATTTATTGATGAATTTTATACCTGTGTTTTTTCTAAGTCTTCATAAATAAATATTTCACCAATGTAATATGGAATTTTTGCATCTTCATCAAAAAGAGCTATTTCATCACATGCGTCTTCTAAGTTTTTTAATTCGTTCTATAAAAATTAGATCAAAATATGTAAAATTATACATGTCCAAATAAAGTCATAAGTAATACGAATGAACGATATACCATAAATTTATTAATACCTGTTTAATTTTTAATTCTATTTTCAAGTCATCCATTTTAGCATTTTGCCGTGCAAATTTGTTAATTTTTTGTTGATCTTCGAATGTAATATAAACATCGGAATCCTATAATGTAAAGTAGGTTAGATTTAAATACATTACTGTAACAAGATGCAGATAAAGTAATTTATACTTGAACTTGCCGGTTGAAATCCACTTTGAACGTTTTTACGTGCTGACATATTTATATTTTGCTTTTACCACAAATGTCCAGTATACTATCAATACTAATCGAGGTAACAATTTTGAAAAAATGACGTCAAATATTCATGACATTATTTCACAAAGCTAATATCTTTAAATGCGAACTAAAGTTTATCATCTGTTGAAAATGCGTCAATAAGTGTATTCTTTTTGAAGGCGCATTGTGAAACTTCCCTATCTAATTTTAAATATTATGTCGTTTTTAAAAACTAATAATACTTTTTTTTATTACATATAAAATTAAGTATTTAAAAAATATAACCATAAATGTTATTAATTTAATTATATATATATATTGTTTGTTTTGTTAAATTATTAATATTACTTGCTCATAATATTTAGTGTTAATAATTTTAAACAATATAAAATTTACTAATACGGATGAAATCGAGTACAATAAGTATTTTAATGTTTGGCATAAAACAAAAAATATGATAATGTATAAAAAACTCGAAAGGTCCCACCGAGATTTGAACTCGGATCGCTGGATTCAGAGTCCAGAGTGCTAACCATTACACCATGGAACCTTGTAAAAGTACATTTCATGTAACATATTTATATTTAATTTTAAAATGTAATTTTTGAACTAAAATCTTGAAAAATAGTTTTTAATTTTAATACTTTTCACTTAATATAGGTTTCAACATGAAAAATGAAAAGCTTATAATAAAAATCGTTTATTAATATACGTGTTATATATTACATATACATTTTTAAATACGTAACATTATTTTTTGCTTCACATAAAGTGAAAGTAAAAAGATTTCATTAAATTTTACAAACAATATAAAATATTATTAACAAATGCAGTGTAGTATTATTAATTTATTTATTAATATAAATTAAAAGGAAATTTATAATACAATGCTAATAATATAGACATTAGTTACTTGATTTTTTGTTGTTATGAGCTATTTCTAGTCGTTTACTTCTGTTACATGTGTTTCACTCATCTTTGTTTCTTTCTTTTGTTCAGAAGAAATATTTTCTCCTTCCTGTTTCATTTCACTTGTAGGTTCTTTTACACTGCATATTTCTAGTAAATTATATTTTTTAAATTTATAATAATTTGGAGCAACAGACATAAGACAAACACCACGTATCATTTCAACTATTACAGCAAGTTCTGGATTTTTCAGATCTGCTTTATTTCCAGGATTTTTTTTGTTTATTATTTCTGCTAAATCTTCAATTACTTCATCTTTGTGTATATTACTATTACAATGACGACTGCAATTAAATTAATTTGATATTTATATATATGCATAAAAGCTTAATAAAATTATAGCTGACATATTAAGAAACATACTTAAATACAATACTAAATGTTTTTGGTTCTTGTGCAAAATATTTCTCAAGCATTACATCTGCTTTTGATTTGATATCATTCATGTTTGCTTTGCATACAACTTCAATTGGAAGTAATCTTAATAGATATCTTGTACGTTGTTGTTTTGTATTATATAAATCAGTGATGATTTTAGTAACTAATTCTAATGGATCTGTCAAAGTACTTCTTATGAAAACTACATTTTTTACACCAGTATTAACTACCTAAAAGAACACTGATAAATATTTCAAAACATTTAACTTTCTAAAAACATAAAAATATATTTGAAAAATTAACCTGGAATCTTCTAGCATTTACTGGTTTTGAATATTCTGCTTTTAATTCATTAATTTCTTTATGTAAAGCAACTGAAATATCATCTTCATTATCAATGTGTTTTGTTTCATTACTGGAATTATCTTTTTCTGTTACAGATACGTTGGTATTCTCATTAGCAAAGTCCTTGAACAAAAAAAAATTTGATATCCTTTGTACATGTTTATATCGTTGTCAAATGTTACCATACCTTTATGGTATCTGGTCCATAAATCTCATCAGCAAATTCATTAAATAATTTGTAAGCATCACGTACACATTCTTTCTCAGAAAAATTACATGTGCACAAGAAACCTTTCATACCTGGTTCCAAATTGAATTGTTTTCGTTTCTTTTGATCACTTTCATGACTCTGAAAGTAGTTTTTTTTTCGCTTTTGGACACTCATTCTAATTAAAGGTTCCTGTATAAATTTTATTTTATTTATAATGATATAAGAAAATTTTAGAAAAAAATAATTTTTATTTTATGCTATAGTTATTAATAACAACCATACTTCATCGACGTGTACTATAGAAGGTTATTTAAACCTAATAACCTAAATGTTTTTCCAATTTTTAACATTAGATATTATATGAAAAATACTTACACTTTTAATTGACTTTTAATTTAAAATATAGTGATATAACTAAAATACGAAAAAAATTACAAATTTAATTTACGTGTGCATAAAGTTATGCCCAAGTAAAATTGGTATTGCTTAGATTACGTATATTGTAGATTCAATCCCTAACATATTTTTATGTCATCATGAATTTGAACGACATAGAAATTGTTTATCATTTTTTTGATAAAATTGAGAGGAAAAATACAACATAAAAATTTGTAAAATAAATTGAATAAGTATTTTCATTTGAAATTTTTTCTCTCAATTCTAAATCTGAAGTGTAAGCTATCGCGTATAGTTACCAGCTTTAGAAAAACACGAAAATAGTTTGTCTTGGGCCTACCTACTTATACATTAGTATAACCGCATAATATGCTTGCTACTAAAGTAATAAACTACAACCAGTTACCCGCCGTTTCAAATCATTCGTTCTATGACATAATGGATGATCAGAGAAACTATAAAGCATGTGAGTCACCGACAGTAGTTCACTTTAAGATAGATAGGTGATTATCATATTTGCGATGTCCTCCCCTTATTCTGGCTATAATGTTTGTATTAATAACTTCTTTTCTTTACTTCGAACTTCTTCATAGCACTCGTGAAAATCCTGAATACGTATTTATTTCCGCCGATATCAAATAAAAAGATGCGCGCGAAATACATATTTGACATTATTCTTACAAGGAGAGTGCAAGTCCTTCGGGTCACTAATTTAGTTGAAATTTTGCAAGTTTGTAAATATCGTCATATAGTTTAAGAAAATATATTATTATAGCTGCAACTACTTAATAGTTTTTGAGGTATTTACGATAAAAGTTTTATTACTTTCCTAATTATAGATTTATTGCCATTAGTTTTCAAGTGAAGTTGTGACTTAATCGCGACAGTCGAGAATTCTTATACTGGAAGACCGGAGTTCGATTTCCCGTCCATAGTTGGTAGTTTTTTCAATCTATTTTTTATTTTGTATTCATTTTTCGTCTATGAAAACATTGTAAATAAACAATTGTAAATAAAATTTCTTAAAAAGATTTATTTTTTACGCTTTTTTATGTAAGTATATATTTATTACAAAATAATAAGAATATTATGCAAGGAAAACAGTTTTCTATAGCAATCTTATTTACTGCAGAAAGGAAATGAAAATATAAATAATCATTAGATACAGGAAATACAAAACCTATCGCTCATGTAAGTATTAATTATTAAATTAAACATTGTATAAGAATATTGCTATAATTCCAACTTTGCTGTGCAGCTATAAATTAATTATAGAAACATGGAAATTTATTAATTTCCTACTGCGGAATTAATTTATTAAGATGTGAAATTTGTATTGTCTATTAAGATGAAAAATTTTACCGCCTGCGATCAGCACCATTTATGATTTTGGACCTGAAATTCAGAAAAATAATAGGAACACAGAATAGGCGAGGTCATCGAAGAGCTGGTCAAGTGACAGACAAGGACAGAGAAGGAAAAAAGGGCTCCGACAGTGAAATGTTAACGAATTACTCAATTTCCGTGATTAATTTATGTAATTTTATAATTGCATTGCAAAGCTGGAACTTTAGGCAACATTATTATCCAATTTTCGTAAAGAATGTAACGCTAGTTGCTTAGTTATTAATTATTGTTTAATGGCGTACATGATTTTGTAACAACGACCGTCACGATCTTCCGTGAAAATATTTAATACTAAACGAAACTAGAAGCAAAATGTGAACAAAAAGTGATATGTGAATATGTCCTAAGATATTGTTTATATAATGCTTGCATGAAGTTCATAAATTGATTACGCAGAAAATAGTAATTAATGAAAAACTATTGATATGTACGGCAAGAATTCAAACAGGTCGCCTAAATCCACGTGATGTGGCATACGAAATAAATAAAACAATAAAACGATATAAAAAACTAACACATATTCTCTTCCCTTCTTTTTATTCACTTAAGAATCCCATAAAGTTTTCTACATTCTTTAATAAATTCAACCCAAACAGTGGTTTTAATTAGACAGTCAGCATTTATTTCTTTACGTGGCAGACGACAAATATGCAAAGGTACGCCTTTACCAGGCAACTATAAAAGTTCATAAATTAATTACAGAAATTAAATGATTTGTTAATTTTTCTCCAAGTGAACAGGAGAGTACATAGGAAATGAGAAAAAATTGCAAACAAACTCTGGAAGCATTGTTGTATGCATGTAGGTGTACCTGCATCACACAAAAGAATGTAAGTAAGTCTTTGTATTAACATATCCTTCAGTTGTAATTAAATAGTGTAAGTTATGAGCCATTGTTTTTCCACCTTTTATTAGTGATAGCAGAGCTTGGTTGTGAAAAGACAATATTCTGTTGAAATAAACAGGCATGTGCAACAGTAGAAAAATATTGGACTCATGGAATATCACCACCGTAGAGCTATGAGATGCCAAGAATTATATTTTATAGCGAGAAAAAATTGAAGCAGCAATACAAATATGTAAGTTATGATATGTATGTTGGATTCCAGAACGGCTAACCATATGACATACAAGATAGAAATCTTTGATGGTCAAATAAAGATTCAGGTAATGGAGATGGCTTATTCAGACAAAAAGGAATAAAATTAATTTAGGTGATAGCCTCTTATAACAACTAGATATAGAGAATACAGTGAGATTGAAAGGTATATTGTATTCCTGATCTAAATAAATATTAATATCAGTGGTCAAAGTCAATGATCATCACCAATGTGTTAAATTTCAGAATGATGGAGCTGACATTGTGTGACATTGACATGCAAATATGAGGATTATTGAAGAGATGGAGAATAAACACTTGGTAATAGTTATAAAAGTTAAAGATAAATTGAATACACAGTGTAAATGTTGCATTAAGACACAAATGTGTAGAAATATCTATAGGAACTTGGAAACTATAAAAGCA